>NC_057947.1:24594152-24851652 GCF_018555375.3 Anguilla rostrata
TGGGGGAGTGAGGGTGAACATTAGCGAGGCATGGAGTGATTTAGATCGGTGTCATTGTCGGCCTCGGTGGCTTTCTGCAAGGTAGTTGCCACTTCACTGAAGCTGGGGACTTGTTGTACCGTTCATGAGCAGCTTAACAAATGGCAATGCGGGCTTGTGTTTGAAATGAAGTCGAAGCTGCGTCTCTTCCAACATTTATAGCGCTGTTTTCTTCCGCAAAATCTGAACTGAAAATAAACTACCATTTATTTTGATTTACGTGCTTTAACAGAAAATGGTTATAACAGTCGACGTCTACACATATGCATAGATTTAGCTGCAGACAGAGACATGTTGAATATGTAGCCTATGTATGTTACATGTTTGTTATGCAGTCAGCTATAATAGTCATAGTAAAAATGATCTTACTACATATCTTGAATATTTTCTTAATAATCAGGAAATACAGTGCAGAGAATTTTCAAATTTAAGCCAAATCACTGTTCACTACATGCCTACTTGAACACAGACATTCCCCTTTACATGCACTTTGGGTTTAATGAAAAAATTGCATCTATGATTACCATCACGAAGACAGTTGATGATTTCCCAGCCATTTTGTCTCCAAGCCAATGAGCCAAGATGCCCATCAAATATTGGTCCGATGCCATACTTGCCTAATGTCAGGATTTTGAGCATGGGCTGTGAATCTGAGCCGCTATGCAATTGAATGAGTGATGACACCTGCCACCTCATTACCTAGAAGGTCACAGAAGTGGATAAGAAATGGTTTAACTTTTTGTGGTACAAAATGATTTTCCCTGGATTTTCATTTCTCATAGAATAACTATTAATTTGTTGCATGGCTACATGTTTGCTTTATTATATGAATGATATGCCTCTGCCAATATACTTTCTTTCTTTTATTTATTTATTTATTTTAATGTTGCCTCTCCTACAGTGGGTTTCTCATTTTTCTCCTCACAATTATTACTAGCATACCGTTCTTGAGTAGAACCTTGGAGCGGGTTCAAGCACCCGGGCCTACGACCCAGCTGGGGAGCATCAGCTGCATCTTTTTGCAAGGCACTTCACTGTAATTACTTCAGTAAATATCCGCCCATGCACATGAAGTGGTAATATGCAGAAAACTGTGTTTGTAAACTGACCTCAACAGGAGTTTCTACAAATGAAATAACAATTATGCAACAATGCTTGCTGCTTAAAATCCGTGTGGAGGTTTAGATTGGAATTGACCATTTAATGTGCTGCTGTGGGCTCTTGAAAGAGACGCCATGGCTGATATTGAATCCAGCGTAAACATTCTTGCCCTGCATTTATTGTGGAGGTATTCCTAAGCTTTTCTCTTTGAATCTTACCACCCCGAGGGCTTGGCATTCAAAATGAAACAGTGAATAATGGGAGAGGAACGTTGTCTGGCAGAATTCATATGAGAAAACAGACGCCCATAATCAAAAAGGGCAAAGATAAGGAGCCACACGAGAGTTATGAATAAAAGATGAATCTGATATCGTTATTTCAGAAATTGCATTAGACCCTCTGTTTCACAGTGGTTACACATAATGATGACATGCCTCCTGTCCAGATTAAATGGGCAAAATGCAGCCAAATTTATTATAAAGGGCACAACAATCTGGTAATCACCAACTGTAATATCTTCTCTTTACTGTGGGATTTATGTTTATTTGAGCATCAATGGGTAAATAAGGTTTTTTGTGCTAGGCAGGAAAGTTATGGTTTGTTTTGTGAGTAGGAATCTACAGCTATGGAATGGCTTTTTATATTGCATAATACATTAACATTACTTTGAGGCGTATTCTATGAAATATTATCAATAGTCTTCCTTCTATTTTCCACTCATCCGGTAGCTTCTACTTGCTAGACCTTGAACCATTCTCTGTGTGCTTTACGTGTCTTTGCTGTTGCTATTTTAGTTCGGTGCACCATTTTACATTTGATATAACAGAAATTGAAAAAGGCCATTTTAGGACATTGGAATGAAAAGGTTGTGGCTTAGCCCAGAAGTTTACCAAGTTTGGCTAATCCAAGTGCAAATAAGCAGGAGTGATCCAATAGGAGTTAGACTCAAAAAGTGTTTGTTTTGCACAGAGCATTCTCAAATACTGTAGCATGGCTACATTAAGGAATATAGGTTTTTACTGGGTTTCTCTTATGTGGCTTTGATTGAGAGGGAATGGGGAAACATACATTGGAATGTTTGGAATATATACATTGGAAATCTGCACATTATCAAATCTATTGTGAATTCAGGCCATTCAGTGTAAATTTTAAAACTGTGGAAATTGGTCAGAGAAGGGAGAAGGAGGCAGAACGGATGCGCTGGAGGTTTCCTAACCTTCCTGTCCAATCATTTTCAATTAATCTTCTCTGGCATGGTTGTCTTACATCTGAAAGCATTCTTTTCGGATTCCCTTCATTATATCCATCATTGGACCGACAAGAAAGTGAAATACTTTTGGGAATTCTCACAGTGCAAACTACTGCTGCAGTGCTGAAGTCCTGTCTCAGTATTTTTAAGAGAAGCGCACGCATTGCATGGCTTCTTGCGGGTACTGTTGCTGTGCCATTATTATAAAGGCTTGTGATTTCCTCATCCGTGACTGTAGTCTCCACTGGAACAAATGATGCCTTGAGGGTCTCTGTGTGCATTTGAGGCTCAGCGAGAGATGGAGGACAGTGCCACTCATGTGGCACAGAATGCAAAGCTACATGGCGCGTACCTCGGGGTCTAACCCAGTCCACTGCTGTCATCTCATCCTGTTAACCTTGGACTTATGAAGCACAAGAGGATCACTCTATGAGTTTATTACTCTGCGACTGTGGTTTTTCAATTAGCTGAAAGGTGAATCACAAACTCAAAGCCAATGCTGAAATCATTTCGCCTTGTGTCTTTAATGTGAGTCCAATTGACATAGTGAAGCAAGGAAAGAAATTGATCAAAGCACAATGTCATTAATTTAACATATAGGCTGGAATTACCCTATTTTTTTCTCCTCAGAATTTGGTAACTTCAGTAGTCACTAAAACTTACTTGCTAACCTTACATTTTCGGGAAAAGAAATAGTTCTGGTCTAAATCCCAGGCATTTTAATGCTATCGTGCTTTGCACATTTAATGCTGTTAGTAGTTGCAACTACATCCATAATGGGTTGGTGGTGACAGAATGACAGTGCAGCCAGGCTATCCTGAAAAGGTGGTTACTGCTACACTCTCATATTCGATTCTGATTATTGCCTAGCCCTTCTGCTTTGTTTGCTGATTAGATCTCGTGTATGACCACTGACTCATTCTCCTCAACTCCGATTCTTGCCTTAGCCCTTCCAGTTTGTTTTCCCCGTGATTTTGTGTTATTGACCATTCGCTCTCATATTCAATTCCCATTCTCACTGTGCCTCTCCGCTTTGTTTGCTGATTGGATTTTGTGTTTGACTGTACGTTCATGTTTGACCTCGACTCTCGTTTTGCCCTTTGCTCACCGTATATGTTTGTTATTTTGCTTTGGTGTTTTTCCTCTATTTTTGAAGCTACTCTGGGTGGAGATTTAACACTCCGTAGGGGGTACGCTATTTGGGCTTTTAGTTTCCGACTGAGCTAACTGTCCGAAGTTCAACGTTCAAAACCGCCTCGTGCCCAGTACCTGTGAGGGAGTTGGAGTTTTGGGAGACCAACCGCGACTGAACAGGGGGGTTCTTTAAGCTATTAACCAGAGGTAAAATAGCCACAAAGTCTCAAGAGACAAGGGAAAGGAAAACAATACTCCTTAGGGAGAGTATCCCAAAGAAAAGCTCTACACAACCCACGTACTGGGTAAAAAAGAACTAAAGCTTAAGGAGTATGAAAATAAAACAAAACTGCCGGAGCAGAAAACGGGGCAACTCAAAGAAAACAGACCTCGAACCGAGGCTGAAAAAGTAAAACCCTAAAGAAAGAATACTGAGCTTAGATTGTGGCACTAACTTGTTGCCAACAATCTAAAAAAGCTAAAGACTGTTGTGCTAATTTTATAGCCACAACAATCCAATATCGCAGCTCAATCCTTTACCTTTACCTTTACCTTTACCTTTACCTTTACCTTTACCTTTACCTTTACCTTTACCTTTACCTTTACCTTTACCTTTACCTTTACCTTTACCTCGCTTGACAGAATACCGGCTCTCGTGCAACATAAGTGACACTGAAGCAAAGCTTATCGGCTTGCTCAGGGTTTAAATAGAACACCAACAGGTGCAAATTGTAAAAGGAAATTTGCACGTGTATAATTCAATCAACTCAATGGCCGTAATAACTGAAGAAAAGGCGCATAAAAAAACCAATGGCCGTAATAACTGAAGAAAAGGCGCAGGAAGGAAAAGAAATGGTGGCATCAGCCAAAACCATGACAGTACCCTAGCCTAACCCTACCCTACCCTGAAGACTAGCCAGCGTTCAGATAGATTTGGATAGGCAGATAGGGGCCTGAGTTACAGGTCAGCTTGCAGTACATTTCCCTTACCAGTTTGTCTTATCATTCACCCTGTTACGGTCTGACCCTAGGCCAGGACATAACACTTCTTAAATTTGCTGAAATGATTTGAGTGAGGGGCAGAGCACGACCGGTTTGCTGTAATAGTACCCCAGGGCGAGTACCACTGACAAAAGGCTAATCCTGACAGTGAGTGTAAATCCAGAGCCAAACTGACCCTGGTAGCTGGCTGCCTTTTTCTCTCTTTGATCCCCTGCTGTCATCACGACCCCTGTTGTGCAAAGGGTATGTCCAGCATTCTCCAATATTGTTGCTCTGCTTCCTTCAGTAAGAAATCAAAGCCCATGCACAAAGAAAAAACGTTGGTGTTTCCTGGAGTCAGCCTAATTCTGTTCCTGATTCAGAGTGGCTGGAAAGCCTACAGTTCCCTCAACATTTGTTTTTCTGGATTGTGGAACTGATCGTAATTTAGCTCTCTGTAGATGTGAAAAATTGCTTACAGATTCTCTGGTCCATGGTGAGTTTGGTCAATTATTGTTATTTTCGGCATGGATGCATATATTCTCTGTATATTCTCTCTGAGTTGTTAAGATTAATTGTTAAGGAATGCTTTCTCTGCCATCTCACCTTCTTTGCAACATCAGTTATAAGCAGACATTTGGCCTGCATCATTTATTTTTATTACAAAAGCAGGCATGACAAAGAATATTCTATGAAAAAATATTTGTTAACAAATAAATAACCTAACACATGCATTAGTTGGGTACCAACTCCCTCTCTGTGTCTTTGCGTCTGGTGTGCCCCTGCCTCTCCTAACAGCTGACCTGACCTGACCACAGGACTGAATCTTGATATTTAGCTTCTCTGTAATTTTTTGCTTTTACATTCAAGTACTTTCATGCAAAATTTAAGACCCATAAATTATGCAAGCCTATCTGGCTTTTTATCTTACTGTAAAGGGAAAGAACAATGTTTTATGGTCCAAAAGTGAGTTTTAATTATGCAAGCATGACAGATTTCTGGCTGACATTCTGATGCTGCATGGAGTCTCTGTCGTTATGTCCTAAAATTCCTGGAAACCATGGCAATAAGTTTGGGATTACTGGTCCCCCATTTTGCAATAAAAATAAAGCCAACACAGTCCATAAATAAATGGCTGTAGTGCCTCACTAGTCACTCAGGAGAAAAACAAAACACCATCCAGGATTGTACTTTCTCTTTTTTTAAGGAGAGCAGACAGTCTGACCTCCTTTCATATATTTGTCTTTGTTCAGACTGGGGAAAGGCAGGGAGGGTAACAGCTGGAGAAGGGATTGCAGGATTGCAGGTCTGACAGTGCTGTGCCCCCCTCTCAGCATTAGCAGCCAATGGCTACCTTTACACCACGGGTCTTTATGCCCAGTTTAGATTCTTTTTGCATATATCCTATGTTTTTAGACCGCCTGTTTACATCTACTTTTAAAAGTGAACCATATTTGATACCAGGTCTAAAGGAAAGGGGCTCAAGGCCACCTGCACAGGCCTGTTATGGTCTCATAATGTACTACAGTAATTCTTGTTTCTTTTGACCGTAATATGACTGATAATAAGATGGACTGTTTTTTCTTCATTTAAAGCGAACAGTCCATCTTACTATCAATCTTGTTTAATTTGACTGTAATTTCATAATAAGATGGACAATTTGATTTAAATTAAAGTCAAAATCTATTTTTAGATTGATAGCATGACAATCAGTTTATATGTTAATCATTTTTCATTGTACAAAACAGCATTCAGTCATGTGTTAATTATATTTCCAGTGTATGGTTCATATAGATTGTTGCAAAATCAATGGCTAGAGCTCTTAATTAACTGAAATGTATGCAAGTGCAAGGTTAAAAGAAAAGCTGTAAGCAGGACAGAGGGGGAGACCAAACATGAAAAGAAAATGAATATGGATTAGTCAAATCACAGAGAAACCACAGTGCCAAGGTCAACAGGGACTTCAAATGATCAATATTTCTTCCTTGCTTCACCATTTGTGATGAGGCCTTGAAAGAGGACTTGCCTGTAAGCTTGTGTAATGTTTTGCTGGCATCCCCACATCACTAACACCTGCAGTCTGAGCTGAACTCTCAATGTTACCATAACACCTGTCCATATATGAGGATTTGTGAGTGACTAGTTTATTAGTTCTGCTGCTCCTACTGCTACTGCAAAACAGCAATTCATCATACTTGCTGTTCAAAGTAACTGTTGCTGTTCCCAGTATGGTAATATAGTGTCATTCCACAAGCCCAATGACCTGAAAGGGATTGAAGTTTAAGTGCAAAGATTTCAGATTTTTAAAGTGCTGGACAAAAAGTTCTCTCTCAAAACATTCTCCAAGCCACAGCTTCCTAACATTTATGTCAGCCAAGTCACTTTCCATTTTGTACCCAACACTGAAAATTACCTGTTTGAACTGCATCTTCACTAAGTAAATCCTGAACTCTGAGCATTTACGACAACAATGTCTTTCCAGGGAAATGAACCCACCACCTCTGTGTTGGAAGCCCAGCTGCATAACCACTATTCTACACCTCTGCTTATAGCTTTTTGTTTTCTTTTCATTTGTTTGGTTTCTCTGGATAATGACATGTGCTAAATGACTTAACTTGAGGTCACAGAAACATTTGATAATAAATAGTATTTTGACAGCTCCTTGCGGAAAAAACATAGTCTTGCCTTCGATTTAAAGAGGAAGGGCCTGTCTCTCAAATCAAGCTCCTTGCTTGCCACTCTAGCCTTGTGGTTTAGTCTTGCAGAAGGAAAAATATGAGTGCAAAGTGAGGAAAGTGCTGCTGTTCTTAGATGCAGAGGGTGCGCCCCTTTGATTCATGTGCCATTGGTTCTGAGCTTGGCGACATTTACACTCTGAAGTGAGGGTTGTGAATGGGTTACTCAAACTTGCGCTTGTAGTGTAAAGTTCATAAGCTCTTTTTGTCGAAAGTATTGTAAATGGGATGAAGTGATCCTCCAACTTACACATCAAAATGGATGAGGAACATGCATTTTCATGTGGCTCAGAGGGAAAAAAACTGAATTTACTGAAAAATAGCTGTGTTGGTAATAACATATGTATTTTTCTAAATTTAATCTCTGTTGCAAAACAAAATTATCAAGTTAACATAATGGTGTTCTTTGTGCTTGTGTTGAGCCAGAACCACTGAAGATTATTCCCTGAAGAAGATGTGAGTTCATAAGGTGGTGACCCCTCCAAAATGGCAAGACTTCCTCTGAGCTTGTGAACCAAAGGATGCCTGAGAGACCATGACATCATAACCAGATACCAGAGAGCAGGGGCAGTACTGTACCAGAGTGGTTAAGAAACTGGACTTGTGACACTTCAGGAAAAGGTTGCCAATCTAAATTTCTAAAGTGAAATATCAAGATGGATAAATGAATAGCATGTAAAAACATAAGCTTTATAAGTCACTCTGGATACGGGCATCTGCTAAGCAGATAAATAATGTCATAATGTTTGGACAAATCACCACAGCACATCGCAAAGGACTGCTATGCCTACCAGAGGAGCTTGCAGAGTCATGTCGTTGGAGATTACCCCACCTGGCTCTCAGTCCCTAAGGGGTCCCCTTTTCATTTGACTTCTTCCTCCGCTCTGCGGTGGCCGGGACTGACTGGGATTTCGGAAGATGGATAAAACCCCCGAGGCCCTCAACCTTTCCTTCCTCCTGGATCACGAAAGGGAGATGATCCTGAATGTGCTTCAGAAGGATGACAAGCTGAGGAAGCTGGAGGAGAAGAGAGTGCGGTGAGCTTCGTCCTGCACTGGGGATGGTGTATTTGCTATTAATGGTGTCAGTGGTCTGTTTGCATTCCTGAATACTGTGCATTAGGTTAAAATGGTATGAGTGGGGTGAAAGAGCTAAAAATAAGTTTTAATGCGTATTCTTAAAGTCCCTAAATGGTCAATTTTTAGCACAAGTAGTAGACCTTTGAGAACCACAGTGCAGTAGCCTGTGCAAAACTGTTTTTCTGTGTGTGAGAGAGAGGGAGAGAGAGAGAGAGAGAGACTGTGTGTATACAGTGAAGATGATCAATTTGGAAAATGTTTTCAATGGCACTTAAGTGTCTTTGATGTCTCTCCATCCCCATCACTTTCTGAAGAGGAAGGAAAGCACTTCTTCTTTATTATTCTTTATTCTAGCATTTTTGTGTGATTTATATCCTCAGTGCCTCCCGCAAAGCAGCCTGTTCCTCCAATATTCTGACTGTAGCATATAGATACATTTGTGTGGGAGGTATTTTGTATTAAAATACAATTTAATGTCTTTGCTGTCCATCCCTGACTCTAGGAAGTTGAAGAACGAGCTGCAGGATATCAAGCACAGTGGTGCTCAGCACCTCCCGGAGGCCAGTGAGCGCCAGTGCGGCCGCTGCCAGAAGTCCCTGGGTCTGATCTTTGACCGCGGCGAGCTGTGTGAGGAGTGTGGGCAGCGCGTCTGTGAGGCCTGCTGCGTCTCTCCAGCCGCAGGGAGGTGGAGGTGCTCTGTCTGCGCCAAGATCTTGTGAGTCCACCTCCTCCCTCAACCCCTTAACCCCCGCTCCCTGCACCTCCTTCACATAACATTCTACCGGGGGGCTGTTTTTTGTTGGTGTCCTTCATTTAAATTCAGACAATGCACTTCAGTCAAACAAAGCACAAACAGTCCTTCACAGTGGTAGACACTTTAGGCTGTTTTCCAAAAAGCTAGCAGATATGTGCATTTAACTACTACCTTAAATTTGATTTTATATTTTCTGAAAGGGGGGATTTTAATGTCCCCAGGACGAAAAGCCTTTAGTTAGACTTTACAAGGACAAGACCAGCTTATCAGTCTTGCAAACCAGACTTATAAAATGTTGGCTTATGCAATCAAACAGTAGACCATTGTTCTGTTTCTCACAGAAGCGCTCTTGGCATTTTAAATGTCAAAATGGTGTGCATGGTATGCTTGGTGAACTTACAAAACAATATTAATGGAGCCAGTCGCCCTTTTCACACATGCAGCCTCACTAGGCCACGTTCTGGACCATTTAGAGGTATTGTGTGAATGCAGGCTCAAGACCCACTGCAAATGATCCATTTGATGTTAGTGTGAACAAAGCCATAACTTCTGGATGGAGCACAAAAAACTTGATGTGTGTTGGTTAAACTTTCATCAAGCTGCATTACCTCCTAATAGCTACTGCAAAAAATAAGTATGTGCCATGAGCCCCAAATAAATAACCTACCTTACTAACAAGCCATACAGTGCATGTTGTCACTGGCAAATATCCATGTCATGTAGTTATAGAAATGTTCCCTTAAGTGTACATGCACATTAAAGTATGACAGGACTAGCCATTATGATTGACTTTTTCATCACTAGCAACAATTAGCCTACTGTCACTATCTTGTGTGAATGTTGTCAACCTTTTAGAATATTGGATAATTCTTGGTTGTGTGGACAAGACAAGCCCCTAATTGCCAGAACAGATAATGCAGCAATGGTCTGTATTGTGAGTGTGACAGTGGCTAAAATGAGATAAGCATTTTTGTCATAAGCTATTATTGTGCTCTGTCTAACCACACGGTGTTGTTCTCTATGATGGTCAGGCAGCTGAAGGTGGTGACAGGCGAGTGGTTTCTGGAGGAGCGGTCGAAGAGATTCTCTCCGGGAAGCATCCTGAGCAGTGACGTAGTCAAGCAGTCCATCCTGTACTGCCCCCCAGGTGAGACCTCTGCCATGCAACCACTATCACTTACTTCCTAGGGGAAATGAGTTATTCCAAGTACAACTGAGGTCTTAGCATGTGTTTCTAGGTCTGAGTGAAATCTAAATGTGATGCTATTTTGAGAAATAGCACACCAGACACCCACAGAGTGTGAGAAATGTATTCATCCTCTCTCTGATGCTAGCTCTCCTGCAGTACTGTGTGGCCAGCAGACTGGAAAATGGTCATTAGCTTGTTCTTGAGTGCTTCACTGCCTAGCTCTCTCTGGTCCTCCATTCTCAGGATGCTGGGATTAAGGTTTGCATTCCTCTCTGGCCTCCTCCAGGTTTTAATAATTAATAAAACATGCCTTTTAACTGCATCCTACTCTTTAATATTTTACTGTATGTTTGTTTTAGTTTTATTTTCAAAAGACAAACATACAGACACAACAGCAGCTACATACAGTACTGTACTGATTGTGCAGGTGAGAAAGAAAAGCCCAAAGGGTCTTATATTACCCTCACGTAGTACCAATCAATCAAGTGAAACAATAAACAATTATAACAACAAAGGGAAGAACCAAAAAAAACAGGCAATCATAAAAATTTTAAAAGCAACTGCCTTCAAGGAGGCATATAAGATGAAAGGGGAGGCAGATAAAGAGGAAGAAAAACTAGAAAAATCCTGCAAACAAAGTAAGAAACCATGTGTGAGAATGTGAGTGAGTGGGTGTGTGTGTGTCAGTGAGAAGCCTTAGTGCTCAGTCAACCTGGGTCGTTAGACAGACAAGTCTGTATTTATAGTTACTGAGAGATGTGGATATTTTTCCATGTGAATGTAATTATACCATAAATATGATCATCTGCACCTGATAGAAAACTGACACATTGTAGTTTGGAAGATGGGGATATGGAGGTTCTTTGTATTTCTCGTGTTATAAGTGTGTACCTGAGAGTTCAGTTGAAAGACGTTTTTACAAGGCAAGGGGAGAAAATGTGGACAGTATGTCTGTTTGTATATGGAAGTGCAAGTCTGATAAATATTCATGTTAAATATGGAAAGGATTTTAAGGATTTTTTATTAAACAGTGGGGCTGAGGCTTCAGTACTGTTTGAAAACATGGCTTGTATGTGGAAGCCCAGTCAATATTCCTATAGGTAAGGTCTGGATGAATCAAACTATAGTACAATGTTAGTAGATAGGCCTGATGAACCAATCTGCTGATTTTGCTGATCATGCCAATGGACTTTGTTACTGTACTGCAAATATGATGAACATGGTCTTTCCAGTTGAGTTTTTAATCAACTATAATACTGTGGACTACAGTTAATGACACTTGTTTAATTGAACTGAGACTAGCATTTTTTTTTTGTTGTGAAAACCATTGTTAGATTTTTTCTTTTAGATTGTATCATCAACAAAAAAAACAATGAGTAGTGAGGGAAAGCAGCAGCAAGATCATGGATGTATTACAAGAATAATAAATGTCCCAGAATAGACCCATGTGGAACACCACAGGTAGTCCTAGACTTATTTGAAGCCCATTCATTGGCAGTCACAAATTGTTCTCTCTTTACAAAATAGGTTTGGAGCAACTTGTGTGCTTCACCAGCAAAGCCATAGTGGCATAACTTATGGAACAGTATGTCATGATTAACTTGGTCGAAGGCATAGGATAAATCTAAAAATATTTCAACAGCATATTGATTTTGGCTGAGGGCAGTGTGAATTTTGTCAGTGAATTGAAGTACAGCCATGTTTGTAGAGTAGGTCTTTCAAAATCCATATTTCTAATTATATAAGATGTTATGATCATTCAAGTGTTTGAGTATTCTGTTATAAATCAAACATGTTTTCAACGTTCAAAAATGCCACGTTATTCACACTTACAAGGCACTGTCTCTAAGTCGTTAATTCAAACTTGTAAAATCTAGGGCAGCCAATTAAACGTATTGATATCTAAATTAGGCCAAGTTACAAGAAACAATATTGGCTATCTTAGCTCACACAAATCAAACAAGCTGTATTCCCGAGCAATGCTACCCAATGTTTTCTAATTTATTTCAAGTAACTTGGCCTTGTGTTTACAAGCATACAGTAAAGTAATTGTGCTAACATACATCTGGATAAGTTTGATAGATTGAATATTTATTTAATAGGCCTAAATATTTCAAGTATTTATTTGTTTATTTATTTATTTTTATTAGTATAATGGGTAAGGAGCTGGTTTTGTAACCAAAAGACTGGGTTGGACACTGCTGTTGTACCTTTGAGCAAAGTACTTAACCTGCATTACTTCAGTAGAGACCCAGCTGTGTAAATGGATGCAATAAGCAATAAGCAATGCTATGTAAAAAGCTGTGTTAGTCGCTCTGGATAAGAGCGTCGGCTAAATGCCTGTAATGTAATATAATGGGTATTTCCTATATTTTTTTTCTTTCTGTGGCCAATTTCTGAAGACCAAGGGTAACCCAAGTTTTCTGATAATTAATGGCTTTATTTTGAGAACTAGGGGGAAACTTTTATTAAAAACAGAATTGAAAAAATATTAAAAGCCTTGTATGCTAGATCTACATCGCAATGCTTATACAGCTCTTCCCATGAAATATCATCAATCAGCCTCTCAAAGCAATCCATATTCTTACTACTGAAAACTCTACAATTGGTAGTTTTTACATTGCTTTAATTTCTATTTTTAGTGTCTACTGTGTGACAGAGAACAGGAAAGTGGTAGTAAATGTCAGTGAGCGTGCAATATGCCAGACTTAGTCATATTGTCAAAGGAGTTGGTGAACAGTGTGTTTATAGATTACATGATAGTAATAGTTAAAATAAATATTATTCAGGAAGTCAGCCATCAAAGAATGATTGTCTCTCTTGAATTGATGTTGAAGTCACCAAGAAGAGAATATAATTTTCTTTCCTTGTTAATTCTGTTTAGGGTAACTGTAATCACATCATTAAAAACTAAATTGTCTGAGTCAGGGGGTCAGTATACTCATCAATAATTATTTTTGTCCCACTAAAGTAGAAAGCTGAGGGGATTTCAAGGAAGAGTGACTCAGCTGGATGTAGTTTATGACTGAGATCATCTCTAATGACAGAATATCTATGCAAATAGATGGACCACCTGCTCTCTTTTTTAACAATAATGAATTTAGTTATATTTAACTGTTTTGAATTGCAGTGTTATCTCTATTTTAGTTTGCCAGATCTCAGAAAGAGCAATGACTGAGAACTGATAGATAAGAGAAAACAGATATTGTAATACATGCTCCTGGTTTTTGGGAAGACTTTGGATATTGAGATCAAAAGTTGAAAAGATACTAGATGAGTTGTGTTGATTTCTCACATTTCTTTTTCAAACCAAGCACTATCTCCCAGCCACCTGTAAAATAACACACTGACTTTATTGTGTTTGTATTGACTCAGTGCATTATATATTAATATAGTGAACTGAGCTACAATAATTCAATAAAAATTCAGAGAATATTTATTCTCTTCTCTCTCTCTCTCTCACACGCACACACACACACGCATATCTATATCTATATCTATATCTATATCTATATCTATATCTATATCTATATCTATATCTATATCTATAGATATAGATATAGATATAGATATAGATATAGATATAGATATATATAGTCTATATTTAGCAGTAAACTGAATGATGGGCAGAACAAAAACAATCCTCAAAGCTCCAGTGTTCCATGCTCAAAGCATTGCCAGTCTGTTTGCCTCCTCAAACTTCATCTTGAAATTATACGTGAAGTTCCTTGGTTTTCATTATAGCGAGACTGATCTGATGCACTGTGTTGTCAGACCTCACAAATTAAGTTCAAATTCATTTATTCTGCAAACATGCAACTACAAGTCATTTTCAGGTTTTTATTTTTTTTACTTTGATGGCACTCTGTGTGCGTGCGTGCGTGCGTGTGTGTGTGCGTGCAAAGGTACTGAGTTGCTCTCTCATTTAGTTCCCATTTGTTTTTCCAAGGTGACGGTAAGGCAGACAATGGGACCATCCGGTCTGATGAACAGGAGAGGGTTGATACACCCCAGTCCAGCAGGAGCGCACCCCAGTCCAGCAGGAGCACACCCCAAAATGCACCGGACATGGCAAAGAGGAAAGGGTGAGGGGCCCCGTTAGGTGCAGTGTGAGATAGACGGTGCTTTACCGATGCAGGTTCAGGGATCAACATTAAAGTTTTTTTTTACACTCAACCAAACTAAATTTAAACTTTGCAAGCCACTGTAAAAACATTTAGTTTTATTTATTGTCGAGTTTCATCAGATATAGAAATAATTAGATTATCCATTAGATGAGGATTCATCTTATATGAAGTATTAGATTTTATTAAAATAAATAATAATGAAATATTTATGTACATGGTAATGACAGCTAGCTGTTTGGCATGAAAGTGCCTACTTCACTGTGATCACTTCAGAAGCAAATGTAAATATGGCTACTTGCCTTCCCATCACTCCACTCAACATGAAAACTGGGAGTGTTTTGAGATCATTTTGTGTTTCATAACATTTTGGGTTAGGTAACTTTATGTATGCAATTTATTGCATGCATTTCATAACAGGGACAATGCACATTGAGCAACATTTCTGTTATTCATGTTTACATAAATTGCTCTGGATAAGAGTCTGCTGTATGAAAGTAATGTAATGTAGTGTAAAGGTCCTGGAGTTAGCTACTGAGCTGATTTTATCTATTGTCCCTGGGCAGGTTAACAAACTACTAGGCACCATGTACCAACGGTAGTGTCCACTGTGATCTCACTGCAGGGTGGATCTAGACAAGAGGAACAGCCGACCAGCACTCAGAGTGGGGAGCGATTGGGACAGCCGGGCCAGGACAGGTTCTGCTCCTGACCTGGGTGCACATTCCGCCTGCAGAAGAAGCTCCACCCCCCAGTCCTGCAGGTGATGCATTCCTCAAGCGCACAGGCTTGGAAAGAAAATTCCCTAAAGCAGGGGTGCGAAACACCAGTCCTGAGGGTCAGTGTGCTTTCAGTGCTGATGGGAGAACGAAGTATCAACCTGAAGCTATCAGAACCATTCTGAAAACACACCAGTTCAGACCCCTGTCTGATTCAGGCCTCAAATCAATAAAAGTAAATTCATACTTAATAAATAAATAGAAAGCATTGAAGCATAAAACGGCAATCATAGACATTAGAGGAGGTACTCTCAACATTTACTACATGATTTGTGGAGCTACATATAAGGTGTGCACAAGTTGTCATATCTGCCTCTGGCCAACAGGGGGCATTATGCTGCCATGGAAACTTCGGAGCTGCCTACGGTACCCAACAGCCTCCGCTCCAAAACCATTGGGAGGTCCTCCAGTCCCAGCAAGCACAGCACAGACTTGGGGTGCAGCAGGAGGGTGCGGAACTGGGTACACAGCCTGGAGCATTCTTGGGTTTGCACAACAAAACAGGGCTCTTCAACTACTGCTTTCATAGAGCCAGATTTTTAAAATAGTGTATATGGGCCAAATGGTTTCACATTGTATTCCTACTGTTTATAAAACGTATCTATGCATAAGATGTGTGTTGTATGAATATAAACAAGGCACCCAAATTCTTAAAATATGCCCTTATTATTTGATATTCTGTCACTTCCAGAGATAATGAACTGGATAGTAGTCACAATGACTGATACATACGATGAATGATGCGCTATTGTTGGGTTCTCAATGATAAAAGGGTCAAAATTAAGTCTATTGAAGGCTGCATTTGAACACCAAGCCACCAGTTCAATTACAGCCCTACTGTAGAATCTCTGAGATACCATTGATTGGGCTATTCAAAACACTGTCGTGCTCATAATGTGATGTAAGTATACATTATTTTTACTTGTATACTTGTATCGTATACTTGTATTACTGTAGCCTTGGCTTTATATTGTCAGCTTATTTTGTAACCATAAATGGTCACAAATTACCGAAAATGAAATCAGTGGTATTGGGGATCACTTTAGAACTTTAATAATTTTTTATCCTATATTGGGTTTTTTTTGTGATTTGCTATATTTCACTATCTGCCATCATTTGGTAACTGTCCTTTCATCAAATACTGTTGACTTTTTTTCACATAGTATTCTTTAGCAATAGTACAATAGCATGTCCCTTATTTGGAAGTATTTCACAATTTTTTATCAATGGAAATTGTGACTAATTTTCATTTAATGCTTGCCTTGTGAATCAGTTGAGTGGCCAGACTGCCACTCCAAGGCTGGCGTCTCTGAGATTCTCCTGTACATGTAGTGCTGCTCACGGATGGGCGTGGTCTCAATTTTAACACTGATGTATCTAACCTCAGCCGGACGGCGCAGAGAGCACGGCTGGTTCCCATGGCAGCGACGGCATTCTGAACAGCATGGTCACCATGCATTGCAAGACGGAGTCTGGCACCCCTGCTATCGCCGTGTCCAAAGATTCTTTGGCCTCAGGTATCACCATGGTGATGGCTGGTGACACCCACTCTAAGCTGTCCCTGGATTGCACTGTTAACCTCTTTTTATTCTCTGTTCTGGTTTTTCACTTTTGTTTCTGCAAATCTAAACACAGTATACACATTTTAAATAATTGAATTATTTTAAATATTGTCTGATACGTTGTATTATTACCAAGGAACCTTGAACTTGGTTATTTTTTTTATTTTTTATTAAATGGCTTTGTTTTCCATGGAAGCATTTTATGGTAAAGTGTGTCTGGCTATCGATGCAAGTTCAAGCTTACAGCAGACCTGCAATGTTGTGCTAATGAATCTATCATTTAGTAACACACAGACCTGCCCACACAATGAAATCTGTGTGGTTAAGCCTTTAAGCCCTTGCTAATGAGAAAAATCACTGGCTGCAGACACATGGAAATTCAGTTCAGTTTCCTTTCCTGCTGGTTATATAGTCTGTCTATTTGTCCCTCTGCAAAGCCCCTTCCAATTCAATCAGTGTGTTTTAATGCACCCAATTACTTATGTAAGGGATTTCTGGCAACTCTAATTAGTGTTGTTAAGCTATTCTTAGCTATTAGTTGCTTAGCATATTTCACAATAGAAATATACCTGTTGTCCCTTTTATACAATAGAAAGTTATAAACGTATGTTTCTGAAAACCCCAGAATACGGGCTTAATTTATTTTGCGCATTGTAGAGTTACATGTTCGGACATTCTGCACTTTTTTCCAAATACATTTTTATACTTTAATGATTTAATCAATTTTGTCACGTAATTTTGTCACTGTTGTGTGTCTCATATTTAGTCTCATGACAGGTGCATTCAATAAAATGGCCTAGCAATAATAATACATGCGGAACAGCATGAGTGAGACATTGGGGAAAACAAACTCTCTCTCTTTCTGCCTGTGTCTGTCTGTCTGGTCTGCACGCGCGTGCATGTGTTGGTTCAGACCGCAGGCAGCCTGAAGTGGACCTGGGTGGTCCTGGTGCTGGTGGTCCTGGTGCTGGTCCCAGCGATGGCACGCTCAGCCTGAGGTGTCGGTCCGTGCCTGGGGAGTTAAACGATGGCGTGAGTAACGCGCTGTAACGCGCTGTTCCACTGCATGTGAGGACTACAGCCTACTGGGACCAGTGACGGGTGTCAGGAACCCCACACTGCGTGGATCTACACATGGGCTGTCAGTCATTCAAAAGACTTGTTTTAAATTTAAAAGTACTTGTTTTAACCAATTAATTGTGAATTAAAAACTTTTCAAATTATTAACTCACAGCTAATATATGGCAGCTCCGGTCATTTTATGTTTCATTTTGAAGAAGCATCATGCTCACATCACAACCTAAGATGACTCTTTGAGACTGTGAGACAGATTAAGTGATTGGTCTAATGTGCCAAATGTGCCAACCATCAGCTTAAAGTACCACACATCAGCATGGTCATAACTGGGCTAGGCAGCCAGACTTTATGAGCTTGGTATGGCTGACAAATCACTTGGGGATCGCGACGGTTTTTTACATAATGTTTTTAAAAAAAAAACTGAATTTGACAGCTTCCATTTCCGATCTAGAATCAGTTTTGCCTATTAGCTCATGAAGGGTAAGGTCAGTATATGGACTGGGGATAGCTGATCCACTCTGAAACACTTCATGAACAGTGGCCCAGGGCTCCACATGAAATGTCCGTGTTAAAGTTCAATTATAAGATAAATTGCCATTTGTCATCACCTTCTGAGAGTCGCCCTTGGGTGCCTTTTCACACTATATGCTTCATCATCTCTCTTTGCTCAGTGTGTTCTGAGCAGGTCTTAAACTCACACTCACGGCCACACAGTATATCTCTAGGGCTATGTATCTATTATTACAGAGCCGTATGTATTACCATGGAAACTCTCATCTTAAATCCACCTCTAATGTGCTCCCAGTATGTGTTTTCCCCATGAAAAATAGAATATGCAGGAACACTGCAGTGGAGGTCGCAGAGTAATGAGCTCTGGCAGTAGGCTTCGTGAGAGCAGCAGAAATCCAACACAGATAGCCATTTCAAATTGCCTTGCATTCGATAGATCCTATCAAGGAGCTGGAAACCACCCGTGGATGTCTAAGGTTCATTTGCACATTACGACTGGGAGAGTTAACAGAACGCATCCACACCTCAATCTCGAACCATCGTTTATCTAATACTGATGTCTGCGCACCCATTATAATTTCAGTCCATATTTCAGATTTTTTTATGTACCCATGTAAATTGTTTTATTTTTTTAATTTTTTACTGCTCTTCAGGAATACGCGGATAACGAGACAGCTGAAGACGCTGATGCCCTGACGCTGGCGCACAGTGCTGCGGCCGACAGAAGCGTGACGAGTGCGCTATCCATGGTGAGCTCACGCCACAAAATCCACACAGGCTGCGAGAGCCTGCATCCTGGAGTGGCAGTGCGGCTTCGCCCTTATTATTAGAAGCACCTGTCACTTCTGGTTAAGTCCGTTTGCTCTGTGAGTTACTGCGTTTGCTGGGGATCTTGGGTAGAGAGTGCACTCTGTGGCCCTGGGACTGTTTGTGCCAGAATGTAATTACTGACAAATAATGGAAGACTTTTCTCAACAATGCATCATATATATTTGTTTTAATGTTATTTGGGACAGCAGAAATAGGTGTCTGCACTTGTCCGTAAGAATACAAATGGTATGACCAGAGGCAGTGACTAATGAAACCAATTCCAGCAATCAAGACGATTAGTAAGAAAGATTAACTAGCTTCCTGTGTCATTCAATTTTCCCCCGAGCCCCTGGTGCTGTAAGTGGCAGGGCTGCTTAGATGAAGTGCCACAGATTTAAAGCAAGATGGGAACACTGCACACTTTTATCTACAACAATTCAGGCTCTCACAATGGCTAAGATTGTTTTATCCACCAAGGAGTTCTTAGTAGCCAAGGAAAAACAGTTCAGTGACTTCCTTATGACTGCTGTGCCTGTTCACCAAACCATATATTTGGAAATTCCAAATTTGGAATGAGAAAACTTTGTAGTAGACTTACTGCATAATACACTTAGTTAACACAATAGATTTTAACCATGGCTTTGGCACTTTTCTCACTTCGCAATGAAAAAGTTATTTTTCTGAAGAGAAACCAGGACAGGTATTCATTCCCATCTATGGGATTCCTTCTTCATCATTCTGTCTTGGGTGATTGCATTAACATGTTTCCATAGCAACCAGTGCCATAGCCTGCCCATCACGCCATCGTCTCCCCTCTCTCCTCCCCCACCCTCCCTTTTGGCCCCCACCTCGTATTTTCCTCCTGCTCCTCCTCCTCTTCCGGCTGCCAGCACACTCCGCCAAGCTCGGAGCGGAAATGGAGCCATCTCAATGTGCCTGACTCGGATGCGGAGACGGTAAGCATCCCACTCTGGGGTGCCCAAATTGTGGGTTATGTGGTACACGTTAAAAAAAACCTTTCCACTGACATTTGCTACCCTTGTTTACAGCACATATAATGCACATGTAAGTTATGTTGGACTAATAAGGGGTGGGTCACATAAGATGTATTTTTTCATTTAGTGGGTCATGGACTTTTAGGAAGTTTTGGGAACCATTGATTTAACTCACTAACTCACTCACCACAGGTCGAGAATTTATTTGTTCATGAAAAAGTAAACCCATCTCCCAAAAGATCTTTTTGTTTCTGTTTCTTGTTTCAAGTGTGTTTCTCTTCTCCCTCTTTCTAACATGGGTGCACTTTTCCCTTGTAATGCAGAGCAGTCTCAACAGCATGATGAGCATCTACAGTGAGGCCGGTGACCACGGCAATGCCAGCATCAGCGGGGAGATCCTGCTCCACATCACCTATAGCTACCGGACCGGCGTGCTCAACATCCTGGTCAAGGAGTGCCGAAACCTGGCCATCGGGGACAACAGGAAGCAGCGCACGGATCCGTGAGAGCCAACGCCGTCTCAACGCTGTCGCTGACACTTTCCCATTTGCTGTGACACTGTCCTGGGGTTTACTGCCAGCTCTGACATTTCAATAATGATTGGCTATATTTTTTTTTTACCTAGGAGAGACTATTGGAGGCTAGAGAATATAATATTGGCAGTACTAGTTATATTAACACTACTTCTAGTGTATTTGCAATTGCATCGTGGTTCTTGGTTAACATAGATAATCCTACATTGATGCTTTAACGTTGCGTCATGTGTACCATCTCTAGCCTAGGGCACTCTTAGACTAGTCTATATTACTGTGACTCATAGTAAGGAGTTTCTGCCAAATAAAAGTCTGGTAAATGTTCTGTAATGAGTGTGGGTATTAACAAGCCTGTTGTAAATAGTCATTTGAAAGCTCTTTTTTTATATGGCACAGCTATGTGAAGGTGTACCTTCTACCAGACAAGTCTCGTCACAGCAAGAGGAAAACCAGCATCAAGAGCAACACGATCAGCCCTGTGTTCAATGAGACCCTGAAGGTTAGGCTTGCTTTGAGGCCTGGCTGTGATACTCCTGCAGGGGTCCAGTCATTGCCATGATTTGCTAAAGGACCTACTGACAAATAGTGTGGTGCCAAGCAATAATACCAAGAATATTAATCTCATCACTCTCTGCAAACCTTTAATTTTTAGCAGGGATAATTTGAATCAGTTTATCATTGCAAGCCCTCACATGCCCTTCCTGCCCATGATTATATTACAATATTGCAGTCTTTCATTTGAGGAGGGGCAGTGCTTTAAGGTTTATTACTTCCATTTCCACAAGAGTGACCACATGAGTCCGATCATTATAAATGTACAAAATGAGAATATGGAAACCCAGGGATACTAGCATATACTATAAGGGGCATTTGGCCTTCCTCAGCAGCAGCACTAACCAATGAAACTTCAGCACACACAAAAGCTGTCTGCGTTTCATGATCTCTTTGCCACAGATTCTATATATCAACCAGATACTAATCTCCTTGTTCCTAATATGCTGTATATTGCAGTAGTCTCCCTACCACTGAAGCCAAAAATGTTCTAATTTGTTGAGTCTGTTGAAAGTCTGTTGAGAGGCAGGGAAATTTCAGCTCTGTGCCAGCGGATGTTTGGCGGTGCGGTACGGCGGTGGAAACCCCTCTGAGCCCGTGTCTGTCCTCAGTACGTAATCAGCCGATGCCAGTTGGAGACCCGCACCCTGCAGCTGTCTGTCTGGCACTCCGACCGCTTCGGCCGCAACTGCTTCCTGGGTGAGGCAGAGGTGCCCTTTGACTCCTGGGACTTTGAGTCCCAGGTTGAGGAGTGGTTCTCCCTACAGCCAAAGGTATGGACCTGCTCAAAATACCGTTCAATATAAAATAACAATGTACAGTATGACACATTAGATCACAATACGATACTTTGCAATATAATACAGTACAACACACATTTATTTACCCCTCTAGGGATAATTAAATTCTGAGCAGGATGTGGGAGTACAGTTGCATTCACAATAACTTCATAAAATTAGTACATATTATTCTGATTCAGTTATACGTATCAGCAATGTTGTTCAGCAGCCTGATTATATATTTGAGTTATAATATTATGCTTCACTGTTCTCTTGGGGAATTTTAATTATAATCGATCTTTATTAGTTTACTTCAGGGATACCAATTTCCTGAAGCTAATTAATCAAATTATTAAAATTGATGATGACAGTTCTTAGTTTATTAGCATTGAAATCCCCAAGGGGGGGTAATGTATATGCATTATATATAAAGTGTATATAAAATGTGTTCATTGAATATAATTCTTTCTGTGTGCTGTATGGAGCAGGTGGTCAGAGCTGTGGACCCCGTTCTGCAGTACAAGGGTGAGCTGACTGTGGTACTGAGGTACATTCCTGCTGAGAAGAACCTCATGCTGCCTCTGGACCAGGTCCAAGGTACCGTGCAGTAGCCGGGGCTGCTGGGAAATTGAGTCTCCATATGAGACACACTGCCAGTATTGACTCTGACACAAACTACCACCACAGATGTACCTGGGGTGAGGTGGGTTTTAAGTTGGCTAGGTTACTGCTAAATTAGGTGTCATCAGTGAGTGCTACACCCCTCCTCTTATTGCTGTCTTCAGTAGTACCTTGTGGCCTGTGGGGTGAAAATATTCACTGACTCAAATTAATGGTACATCAAATTTAAGATTCAATAGAAATTCAAGAGAAATATCATTTTTTTAAGTACAGCATACAGTTGATGTACAGTTCATATAGTATTATATAGTGTAGAAGTAACAGGTACATAACTATGTGGTTTTACATTGTCCTTCTGGGTCATCTCGCTCTTGAAAGAAAAGAAAAGCTTTCTGAAAGGAAAGAAGAAGAGCTTCAAGTTGCCCAAAGGGGGGATGGTGGAGCTGCTTGTCAGAGAGGCCAAGAACCTGACTGCTGTGAAGTTTGGGGGGACGTCTGACACATTTGTAAAAGGGTAAGACGGTACACTTCAGGAGCCATTGCACAGTGCTCTCTATCGGTTTTGGGTGGTAGTATGCAGCTGGTGTTATAGAAAGGCGGCTTGTGACCAAAATTTTGGAATGATTTCAATCAGTTGGGGCATGGCTATATTACTGCAGTAAGCCAGGTGCATTTTTGTTTAATTTTGCACTGTTGTTTAACATTGCATGAAATTGGTTGAGTGCAGTACATTGCACGCAATACATTTCCTTTTCATCAATTTAGGCCTTGGAAAGCAGATGTGTGAACTCTCTAGCTAATTAGTGTTTAAAATTAAACACACTTAAGTGCTGAAGCACACCAAAAACCAGCAGACAGACTCTGCTAGAGTTTGAAATCCCTGGTTAAGGAGATTTGAAGAGGAACAGGAGTGTTATTCCCTGAGGTTACAGAAGTGAAATATTACTCATGATTCCTGAGATAATTTGAGGAGTGTTAATTCTCAAGATTGTCTCTCAACCACAGCTACCTCCTCCCGGACAACAACAAATCCACGAAGCACAAGACCGCGGTGGTGAGGAAGACTGTGAATCCGCAGTGGAACCACACTTTCACCTACTGCGGCTTGCAGCCCGGAGACCTCAACAACGTCTGCCTGGAGCTCACCGTCTGGGACAAGGAGTCCCTCTCTAGCAACGTCTTCCTGGGGGGCATTCGGCTTGGTGCTGGAACTGGTAAGGAAGTCTGGCCAAGGGGGGGTTGCCAGTTCAGTTCAGTCAGATTGCTTTAAGTAGGTACCAATAAGGGGGTTTATTTGTCCTGCTGTACTTCTAGTTTAGGCATCTCAGCAACATGACTTTACCTACCTTATAGTTGCATTATATTTAGGCATTTAGCTGATGCTATTATCCAGAGAAACAAACATTTGCAATGCATTTATACAGCTAGATATTAGACTGAAGTGACTCAAATACCCTGCCCACAACAGCAATGCTCCACCTGGGAATTAACCCTGCAACCCCTGTTACAGTCCCCTAACCACAATACTACACTACCACCAGTTATCACACCACACAATGATAGTTTACCCAAAGACTTCTCCAAATGTATTGCACAGTATGTGCACATAACCAGCTTGCTGCCCATTTCCTCATTCCAGTGAGACAGTTAGGGAAAGTGCGGCATTATGGGACACAGCGTTCAGGGAACAGGAAGCTGTAGCCCTGCACACAGCATGAGTATCTGTTCCTCTGACCTCCCCCCCCAGGGCAGAGCTACGGGAAAGATGTGGACTGGATGGACTCCTACGGGGAGGAGCGGCGGCTATGGCAACGCATGGTTGACAACCCGGAGGTCCCTCATGAGTGCACCCTGATGCTGAGGTCCAGCATGGAGAAGCACAACCCGTGAGAGAGAAAGCCCCGAGCTGTGATCATCGTTTCCCCGATGCACATGGAGTACGGACACGTAGCCCTTCCTAGCTCCGCCCGCTAAAATGTGAAACACGTTAATGTTCCAGTCAGGACCACGCACTGATTCACTGTGACAACACAAAAAGATTATATTTAAAAACAAGCACAGATGCCACAGTGCTTTCATTTCCGCCCTAGGCACAATGTAGTCTGCAGGTATACATTCAATCACTGGTGCAGTGTGTCATCTCATCAGGTGTTTGCTTTTGCAATGTTTTTCTGATCAGTAGAATGGGAAAAAATAAAATAAAATAAAATAGAAAACCGTCTCCTCGGGACTTCAGTAACTGTATAAATGTTACATCCAGAATGTTTACTGTGAGTTAAGTTGAAATGCAGCACAAGGTACAAAGGACCCGTGTCTATGAGTATGAGTGCCATGTACTCCAACAGCCCCTAATGGCTTCTTAGGCTGGAAAATAGATAGACTGACAAATGAGACGCATTTTCTGGCTGTAGAGTTGTTCTACAAAAAATGTTTCTATAAAAAATATTCCAGTCTGTTTGTAGTCTGTTTGTTTGCCTGCTGGAGGATTCTTTGAAGGCTGAGTCTGTATTCATCATGTCAAACTTCCATATAAATGTTTCATTTATATAGAAAATATTATTTTTAGAGGTGCATGTTGATTAAGCACATGACAAAACATACTGATGTGTTTTTCAGAGGTGCTTATGGGAGTTGTAGTTACACAGTACATATAGTTTATATTGCACAAGCACAAGCATCCTCCCTTTAACCCCACTGAAGTTCATTATCCCCCCCCTGCTCACCTGCTCTTTTTTTCTACATATATTTCAGCCTCTGATACTTAACTTTGTATGGTTACTTACTTAGTTTACTTCATAACCTAAGGAGCCATCTACTGTAACAAAGATTACAATATACATAAAGATGTGTACAAGTTCTAGTACATAGGGCAGACCCCACAGGTAAATACGATCCCATCCCCTATCATATATTCAAATTTCCATTTCCTTCCAAACACTGGGAAAAGTTCTGTAGCATTGCCATTCCTGTATTTCTGCTTCTCATCCATCCGGTATTGTCCTCTTTCAAGGGCATGCTTTAGTCATCTTATCTGAAATTTTGGTCTGAATGTACGAGGGACAACATGGCACAGTGTGAAATGTAAATGCCGTGCTGTACTTTTCAAATATGAGTTCTATTAAACTATGTGGCATAAGGGTAAGTGCATTGAGATGGCAATGGGGAGGCTAACAGCCGCTGTTGTGACATCCAGAGTACTGTACGTGGGGTAATTAGGCCTAAAAAGATGACCAACGACTGAAATGAAAGTTATGTGCAATATTCTGCTTCTCCGGAAAAAAAATCTCACCTTGTCAAATGCATGTAATGCCTCTATTAGGTTTTTGTAACTTTGTAAGTTAAATCAAGACTCATGATGTGAAATTAAAAAGCTGTACAAGTATTTTATTTGTTTTCAACATGTAACTAGAATATTTTGAAGAAATAAACTACACACATTTACCTCAGAGTACTGGCTAACATTCTCTGTATACTGTTATACATTACAGAATTTTCTATACTGTATATATTACATACTATCAATATATAAATAAGGGAATGTACATGTGAATAATTCATACAAAAGTCATCACAGGCTATGTGAAAATGATGTTGTCTCTACCAGTGCCTTACAAGCTTTGGAACAGGCATTATGTTCCCCAAGGTTAATCATTTTTTAAAGGTAATATAGAACTGTCAATCTCAATCGTGCCAATTATATAAACACATGGGCAAGCCTTTCCCATAACTGCAACAACCTCACTACAAAAAATAAAATGGCATACTATGCAGGAAAATATTACAAAATTACCATGCATATCTATATACCTAAAATAACCACATATCTATGATGCATTGGCAATCTCTGTCTTTATGCACTTTTGCCAAATGGGGCTTGTTCAAGAACTAGAGTTGCTGTAACATTGGAATTGCTTTTCCTCTGAGGCGTCAGTCGAATTTCACCAAGGGGATGAAACGTGATGTGGATTTGGCTTGGTTTTCTGTTGGACCTGTCAGCAATGTTACCTCTAGCTATGCAGCTAGGGTTGTCAGACATTCCGGTTTTTTACCAGAATGTCTGGTTTTCAAATTATTTGCACAGATTCAGTTCGTGGTCCCACCAAACAATGTCGCCTAATGTCTGGTCCGAGTAATTGATGGGAGAAATTTATTGGTATTTTCTAATGTGTAATTTGTGTGTCTGTGACTTGGTCGGGTGCTCAAGGGTGAGTGGGTTGAAGATGGAGGAGGACACTTCTTTGATTGTAAACACAGGCTAAAAAATCCTGCATAGTATGCCTTTAAGCAAATTTCATAGGATTTATTCAGCACCTCTTCATATTTCATCCTAAAGTCCTATTTTAAAAAGCTTTGAGTCTTTTTCAAACCATGGTCACTGAAATTGCAGTGAATGCTAAAGAGCCACGGGAGATATAACGGCAGTCATAACAATAACTGGCCCCTTGCACTTCATACCCCTAATCAAAGATCTGCATTAAAATGAACGGCGACTGAGGCTTTCTTTACCAAAGACCAAAGAATAAACAAACGAAGAACAGTCCACATATCATTCCTCCAGAAACGTAATTACTGAGGAAATCCAATTAGCAGAATAGGCGTATGGTAATGTAAAAAAGGAAAGGCTTAGAGCACTCTATCAGAGGGAATGCGTGCCACCACCAAACGCACGACTCTATTCCTTTAATTGCCTTTTCTTTGCTTGTAGCAGAGCGGGAAATGAATCCTGTCACTATGAATCATGACTTCGGACTGCGGTCTTTAGGACTGACATTTACTAATGAGCCAGTGGTAATGATTCCCCCCCAGCACCACCACCAGCATTCCCCAAAATCCTGCATTACACTGGCTTCACAACCAAAAATAAAATCCATAAAACATATACATAAATGAAAACAAAGAAATATCAAAGAAGAAACAAGAAAAGAATCAGGCAAAATAATAAAGGAATCAATGATACAAATATAACTGATTATGGATTTCTTTGAATCTGCTAAATAACACTTAAAAATGTACAAAACATGTAGGTAAAAATGTATGTATCATGCATACTGGCTAATGTATGGCTTCCTGTGCATTGGTGGGGGCCTGCTGTTCAGGGGAAAAGAGGGGATACGCTATGGAACTCGCAGCCGAGTCCGAGTACAGAGGGAGCCCTAAAACAGGACGGCCGCAGCAGTGGCACCCCCATGCCCGTTCCTCCATTCCTCCAACTGCAGTGGCGGCTCTTCCCTGCCACTGCGCCGCCCCTTGCTTGCTCTCAGCCAATGGTGTGAGCCTGAGGTGAGTGGGAGGGCAGCGTGACTGGCCATTCAGGGTTGGCAGGTGAGGCCAGCCTGCTGCTGCATCACCATCTCTTCCTTGCGCATGGGGAAGGTGTCGATGGTGGTGAAGAGCTCAGCTGCGGTGATAGGGTAGGTGTAGCGCATCTTGTCCACGCCCTGCTTGTCGATCACCACCATGTTGTAGTTGTTGTTGGAGATTTGAAGGAGCAGCCTATTGGACACACAATGTGAGACATGACACGAGTGTGAGTCAGAGGATGCACCTTTCCGGAAGAATCCCTCTGATCAAGCCACTTTCTGGTACCCTTAGCATGTTAATTTCAGCAGGTGGTTGTTACGGAAAGGTGACTTGGAACATTTAAAATTAATTTAATAGTCAATTGTGAAACAGCACATTTGCAGTTGAATTCAATATCATGAATGAATTTGCTGGTCATTTAAATCAGTTTGGCCCAAATAATCAGTCCTGGACGAATTGCAGGCATAAGTGCGCAGTATACAAGACAAAACAAACTAAAGAAATTCCACAATAAAGAATGCAGCTCACCAAAAATTTCAAAAATATTGAGAATAATATTTTTTAGTCACAAAAAATATTTATAACTGGCTGCGACCGTGAACTTTGATCTGATTGCAAGACAAAAAGTTGAAGGGGAAAGATAGATAGGAAGAGAAAAAAAGAAATGTTCAAAAGCAACAGCCACTATTTTGTGCACATTAAACATCTGCTCTTTATTTCAACATAAGCTCTGAAAGAGATGTTTGTCTTTCCAGCAGATTTTTTTTCCATAGGGTAATAAATCCACCAGTACCACAGGATTAAAACATTTATAAAAGAATACTTATGCACACATAACTATAAGAAGTAATAGAGGGTTATATTCATATGGCTTGTTCATCGTTAATTAGACAAAAGTGTTGTAGGTTATTCGTTATTTGACATTTATACATTATTTTTCCCTTGGCCCCATGCAACCTCCTTGTTGAGCATATTTTTAGTAAGATCATGCAAATATATGCCATTGGATTTCCACCCAAGCCACAGGGATAGTCACCCTTTTTCTGTTCCTGTAAATAACAGTGAGCACCTATAATTCCACAACAGGATTATACTGTTTCATTTCCAAATGTGCCATTATTTAGTGATGAATACTGATCAGAAGTAAATTAATTCCTTGCAGGAGGCACATCCCACAGGATCTTTCTTAAAACGGTTTGGTGTTTGGATTGCTTCAGGGTCAACACTAACACCCTGTTGGGTTAAACGTGCTGTTTCCATGACAACACAGTAATCAAAGTGAGCAAAAAAGTGACCTTTTTCCACTGTGTCCTCATGTGTCCACTCAGAATGTTTAAAACAGGCCACATTCAAGATGAAAACAGGGGATGGCAGACCAACAAAACAGATCCCAGGCCATCAGAAATAATAATAAGCAATTATTAATTTTCCTTTCAGTACGTTCTCCTCTATGATGCCAGGAATATGTGCGCTCACAAGCTTTAATATCACATATTCCCGAGAAAAGAGATCCCTGGTGTATTAGGTGGCCATATATTTGAAAATGCTGAAAAAGCCTTTACACTGTGGCCTCACATAAGATGAAGATGCGTTCAGCCGACTCCTAACTTATACAGGACAGAACTTGAGACACCGTTTCCTGTCAAATTGCACTTTGTGCCAAGATCTCACAGTCTCTCACATAGGGACGGTCTGTACTGTACTGCTCCACAGGAGAAGACAGATTATTATATCTCTAGTGAATACAATGGTTAACTGCATCTTGCTTTAAAAGAATAAATATAGCAATAAAGATCGTCTGTACTAGTACATCTCCGCGGGGGCTGTATATCGATGGCGGTGGCCGTACCTGGTCTGCACGGCCAGGGCGGGGGGGATGAGCCTGTGTCGGATGCGGCCGATCTGCGCTGGGTAAATCCCCACCAGCTCCACCACCGTCACGTGCCTCAGGTCCAGTCCACACTGGGCATGCTGGAGCACAGCACACGCATCACAGCTCAACACGCGCACACGCACTGCACCCACCTCCAGCGCATATAAACACGCATGCATACACGCATACCTGCAGGCACAAACCCCAAGCAAATATAACACAACCACACACATCACATCTCAACACGCGCACACGCACTGCACCCACCTCCAGCGCATATAAACACGCATGCATACACATATACCTGCAGGCACAAACCCTAAGCAAATATAACACAACCACACACATCACAACCATACTCACAAATGCACCAGATGGGTGTTCATGCACACACATGCACAAAAAAACCCAGTGCATAAAATAATATGGAAATTTAAGATAGATGACAATTTACTAGCCTCTCTCCAAATAATAACTACATAATGTACAATACCACCAGCCAGACAGACAGAATACACCAAACCCCCCCCCCCCCCCTCAATACACAACACAACCACTACATAAAACACACAGGAGAAGCCAGACAACTCCCACACAGTACATTCTCCACTGCATCTTGCCCAGAAAATACTCCAGACTGTGACTCACAGGCATTACCCACAATCAATATTCACAGCGTTTACAGGGATTGCCAGTGTTGGAGGAGGGAGTCACAGACTGGCTAGCCCAGTAACCTGCTGATTCATCCCATAGGAAAACCCTCCACTGACTCACGAATGTGAAGGTTAAACCTCTGAAAGCCTGTTTCACCAGCACGCTATTTGACATCCTGACAGGACCTACAGAATCAAAATGGGTTTATTTTTCCAGCATCGTGGTGGCTATTTTTTACCCTCCGATTTTCCAGTTATTAAGCGCTCACCACATAGCTGAGCTCAATCTGCGATTCCACTGCACTGAGACCCATCAAACCCGAAAAACACAAGCCAGCTTGCCAGATCTCTTTCTGCATTGGCTGGAGCTCAAAATCATCATTTGTCAAAACAGCCTGTCCTGGTCTGAAACAGTCTGTTAGTATTTGACCTGGGTAATAAAATAAAAAACAAGACAAAAATCTGCATATTGGCTTTTTATACAGTCACAACAATCTGACCTTTACAAACAGATCAAATAAACCATCTTTCTATGTCATCTAACCATCCAGTGCAAAGGCCATGCCCTTTTCTGACAGTTACTGAGCCTTGCATCCTGGCTTTGAAATGATTTCCCAGAGGAGATAAGATTGAAGGGAGAGAAGTTGTTCTTAGTGTTTTTCAATAAATTATGAGTTTTGTGTTGATATATTTATTTTTACATGTTCTGTAAAAATTGTCACTCAAGAATTGTGCTCTACAAAATATAATATTACTACCAATCAAAACATTCTACAAATAAATGAAAAGGAAATCAGGTACACAGGACATTCTGTGCTAAGAAGGAAGATACACCTGTTTAAATTCCCACAGGTATATTGGTTGTAATTTGTGGGTCTCTAACTGAACCATGGCTGAATTAAGCAATTTAAGTGCAAACAAATAATAGCAAACAAACATAACTGCATTTGCCTGCTGAAAAAGACATAAATGCAATGCAAACCCCAGTACTGACAGGGACATTCCCTCTCCACAGGGACTGATATTAAATAGCACACAGGATAGAGACGAAACACAGGCTGTGAGCCCAGGCCACACAAGGAGCTGCATTTCAGAAACACGTGCAGTTAATATATATTTCCCAGAATTTACAGAGCTACCCAATTTATTATCAAAGTAAGTCCTTCTTGGGTGAGGATGAAGAATATGCAGTACCACTCTGTCAGCTAAGTATCCCACACAAAACGTTTAAGGTGTAAAATGTAATTTTGTGTTTTTCGAAGATTTGCTTAATCCCAGTTTGATTCTGTGTCTTTTATTATTTCCCAGAATTTGGAACATGCAATCATTTTTGTGTGCACTCATTGTTAAACCAGTTTGGAAAAATACTTTCTCATTGCTCCCCTTTTTCAAAGAGAAGTGCCTCTGCCATCGAGTTTTATTAGCTTGTGGAATGTGAATACAGACGCCATCTCCCCAGACAGCAAAAAAAAAAAAAAAAAACCAGGAGCCAGCTCCAACTGATTAAGTACTGGTGGAACTGAGACTAACAGCCCTGATTATGGGATGGACTTCCTGCCTACAGTATATTGAGCCAATCAGCACTGATTGATCAGAAAGCTATAGGGTCCCAGTACTCTCACACTACGCACCATTCATCACTCTTCACACTCCCTCTCTCCCTATGCCCTCTCTCTCTCCCTCCCTCTCCCAACTCCCCCCTCAACCTCTCTCCCCCCTGGTACTTCTCTCCCTCTCCACCCATCTCCCACTCCCTCTCACACCTCCCTCTCACTCGCTCACATCCCCTCCCTCTCTCTCACCTGCAGGTTGGTCATCTGGAAGCGGTAGTAGTGATTGGCGGCTGTCGGGGCAGAGATGATGAGGAGCCGGCGCTTCTCGTAGAACTGGTCCAGCAGGGCGGCAGCGGTGCGCACGCCCACGTTGATGTTCATGGCTGCAGTGTGGCAGGACACAGAGGAGAGTTACCATAGCAGCAGTACCCGCCCCAGACTCTCTCTCTTTCTCTCTAGTGTCTCAAATGGGATGATGCAGGTTGTGACATTTCTTGCTACTGATCAAATCTTCTGATCAGCGTTATGATGTAGGTCAATGGTTGAGTCGTCTTGAAACACTACCTCTAAAGGGAAGCCGACTTACTTGAGGTAGTAATTCATCGGAAAAAAGAACTTCTCAAAGGTTAGGGCATGCTTATACTACAGAGTGTAACCCAGGTCAGGCTCATAGTACCATGGAATTGTGAGCCTGAAAAGTGAGACTACTGTAGCAGCCTGGCCTACTACTGAACCCAGCAAGCCCCCCTCTCAACATCCAGCACTCATATTTAGTTACCCACTTTTACATGTCAAATAGCACATTTTACAAATAAAACCATTTTTAAATTCCATATCTGAAAATCACTGCTAATATAGCACACAATCGTCTATAGACTTGTTTTATTTGGATGCACAAAACAAATGCCCTTAAAATACGTTAATGCACATTCCTTGATCGGTGCATTTGCAAAAGGTACAATAGTTGCCTCCAAGTTAGTAATTAAGCCCATCTACTACATGACAAATTTTACACCTCTTTGGCCAAACACAGATATCCAAAGGATTTTAGGCACATCCTCAGTCCGAAAGACTGAATAAACCCTTTCAGATACTAAATCATATTATTGTATGCAATGTTGTAGGCTACTTCTCCTGGCTTTCAAAGATAAATTAATGGCTGAGAATTATATGGTTTTATCTGGTGTTTTTTTAAATTAGAAAATAACATACAACACTGCTCCTTGTCACATGATTGGTTACAGCAAAGGCACTGTTCATTCTGGTCCTGAGCAGCAGCACGGCAGCAAACATTCCATGTCTCTCTTTGAGCCAATAAAATCCCCTGCTTCAGAAGTCCCCGGTCACTCCTATTCATCACAGCCTCGGGAATCCACTTTGCATTTACAGCTACATTTATGGTGCTTGTTTATTTATTCACTTATACTATGTGTGTATTATTAAAGGACCATCAGTATTTATTGCAAATTTTATGAGTACTTTGAGCACTACATCTATATAACTAAACAGAATTTGTAGTGTCATCATCTGTAGTGTTGCTCTTGACTCTCTTCTTGTACGTTCCCTTGTTACTAGCATTTGTTTCCCTCAGGACTCCTATAAGTCACTTTGGAGAAAAGCATCTGCCAATCAAATTCACGTAATGTAAAGCAATGTATCAGGCAACTGTCTGGCCGGACACTGCAATTCTCCAGAACTGAATGATACTGATTAATCAGGTAGTTCAAAAGTTAACTTATAATTAGACTGGGGGGCTTACTAAATGAAAGAGGTTTCTTACATGTCCCAAATAAACCAAAGGCTATTTGCTACATAACATCATTCACCTCTGGGCATGCACTGTAAGCTAGTTACTGTGAAAATGAAACCATGAGCTGCTTGTTTACTTATGAACCAAACTGAAGGTAGTATTGTGTAAGGAATTATGACCCTGGCGTCCTATATTTGGAAGAGGATCTGAATATTTTTTTTGTAGGAAGATGAAGGCCCTTTTCCCAGATCTAAGTTTGTGTAAAGAAATTTATTCTGCAACGAAAACAGGAATCTGCCAGTACCACTAACTCAAAAATCAAACAGTGAAATAAAAAGGACTGTCTACTTTCATGGCGTATTACTGAAAGGTAATACTACACAGACACTGTTTACTTACACAACAACAGAATGAAAACGCCCCGCCAGCTCGACTCGATTCATCTGCAATGCAAACGCGGGTCAGGCGAGGACGCGCCGCGGCAACGGCGAGAGAGCCGCGGCGCAGTAAATCTGTTATGGCGGCCGGGCGGCGTGCTGTCAGTGTAGGCCAGAGGCCCGCGGTCGACCGCGCGGGAGCCCTGAACATACCCAACTACTCCTCCTGTAATTACAGTGGCCTCGGGGGCGTTAATAACGCCCCAAAACACAAATCACACCCGCCAAACCCGAAGACAAATTAATTTACACCGTGGCGAGTGCTTGATTTAATTAGAACTTATTTATCTAGTACTCTTTTCACAGAGACGCTGCCCCAAAGAGACTATAGGAATGTATTGCTGGTGCTAACCCAGGGACTCTAATGATATCCTGTAGCCCAGCATAGATTCTTCACACATAGATACTGATGAAGTGTTTTATCATTGTGAGCATGACTCTAGTGGACATTTCATATCCTTTTTGATAATACAACACAGAAAGACACAAACAATAGGTCTTACTGTAATAAAAATTGAAATTAGAAAAGACTGATTTTTTTCCCATTTTCAGGTTGGAAATGTTCTCTTGATAAACTCTTGGTTTAGGCTTTTAGCCAAAACACGTCATCTACCAGCTGTTCATTTTTTTAACAATGGCCTTTTTGTTTTTTGTTTTTTACAAATTGGCTTATTTAAATAATAGCCACATGCCAGTAGCCACAACATCCTGAGTTTCCTGACTGATGGCTGAAGGCAGGCAAGGCTGGGATTGGTTGCTTCTCTGACACAACACCTCCTTGCAAAATACAGGTTACCTCTGGAAGCGGTGGGTCTGAACTGGGAACTGGCCAAGCTTTCCCCCTGACGCACTCAGTTCCGCAGAGATCTAGTTATCCGTTAATGGGAAGCGGACGCCGTTCGGAGGGGCGGCATACGTACGTGAGCAGGTGGTCTCGGTGCCGGACCAGGTCAGGCCGTACTGGCACACGCGCACGGCGCTGCCCTGCAGGTCGTGCCCGCCCGTGCAGGTGGACTCACAGCTGGCGCCGTAGTTGTCCCCATCGCTGTCGCACTTCATGTAGCCGTTGTCCGGGGGAGTCAGGGGGTTACAGCGCCGCACTGCAGGACAAGGAAGCAGACGGATACGCACACACACACCACGGCTGGCAAATCCAATTTCTGCGGATCCAAATCTGATGGCCATCCCTTCACACCCACTTTAGCCTGCTGCCACATGATTTACAAAGCGCAGTATATCCCAATCTGACCGTTCACTCATATTGCATGTCTCAGTGTTGCTCTAAGCTTTTGTCAGTAGAATGTATGCCCGAGAGAAGAAAAATGGCTTTTATGATTCTAACAATAAATAATATTGAAGAAAAAAAAAGCCTGCAGCTTTCTTATTTGACCAGACAGCACAATAAATTTCTCCCAAGGTGCAAGAAACTGTCAGATCCCATGGGATTCGTCAAGACATGGGGGGGGCCATATTATAGTGACTATTTCCTTTATATTCTGCACATTAATAATGAACATTCTATTCTTTATTACTGGCATACTACAATACTGCCAACGGTGACATGGGCAGATGTTATAATAGAGGAATTCATGAGAACCCCCCACCTTAAAGGAGTGAAGACACACCGAGGCCCTCTCCATAAGCAAATGTTCAGCTGTTCGCCGTCACAAACAGGTTAAATGACTGATCTGAATAAACACCAGAGCATAAAAAAGTATGAGAGCTCAGTGCATCCTGTCTGAGAGGTGGGAGCTAACACTATTGCTCATTTTGATCTCCCAAAAGCAAGGGGTGTTAAACTCTGATCCCGGAGGGGCCTTGTTTTAGTTTTTCGACAGCTCTGTAGACTGCACTGTTCATTCCTGTACCTGCGTAGTAAAACATTACAGTCTGCAGTTTAGAATTCACCTGTAGGTCTGAATTTCAATAATTTATAGCCTTTCATATATACCTGCAATATGATAGCTAAAAGATACATGGTATCCACAAGCATGCCAGGCATCCACAAGCACTGTAAATCTGCAGTCTGAATTAAGTTTGCGGCACATGCCTTTAAAATTGTGAGAGGCGGCACATTTCCGGAACACTCTGAAGCGTATGTCTTGCTATATTTTACATTTAGCCTTCAGCACTGAAAAATAATGAACAAACCCCAAGACAGGCTGCCATTGGACCACAATCTGGCTGACAGGTGGCGCTGTGGTTCCTCACACACCTTACACCTTAGAGTTTATGGTAAATACAGTCACCCCACGAGTCCCTGTCTACACCAAATCAGTCTCTTTTCCCAATTTGCCCCATCACTTGCCGATTTCACACTGCAGCCATGACTCACGGTTAAATGGAAGAAGCAAGCGAATCCCAATGAGGTGAGGTAAGTTGAGGTGAGGTGAGGTGAGGTGAGGAGGCCCCCCCCTCCTCCTTGTAATCAGATCACCATTGCAGTGGGAAGACACTGAATCATAAGCATTGTTGCAATGCTGTTCACGCACACCCTATCAGAAACCCTATCAGAAACCCCAGAACAGTCCCGCCCCCTCACGCTCATTGGATAAGACACAGCATGCAATGTCTACAGTTTGAGAAACAATATTCCTTCAGAGGGACCTCAAACAATCTTTTCCAGAACATGGGTCCTTTATGTTCCTTAGTTGGATTTCTGGCTTTGTAAGCTGTTTCGGAGAGGTGCTCCGGGATAGCGGGGGGTTTTGGGGTGGTGGTGTGGTGAATGTGTTTAAATATTTTCAGATTTTCAGATTTGAATACTGTACCTCGCACTTTCACAGAGAAGCGACAGGAGCCCTTGTTCCCGGCGCGGTCGTACACGGTGTAGGACATCTTGTGGTCTCCCTCAGGGAAGTGGGTTCCAGGGGGCTTCCCTTTCAGGATGACGCTGCAGAAGCAACAAAGGGTGGCAGGGTACACAGCATAAGACCGACACAGGCTCAGAGCAAAGGGGCCCAGCCTTTGTAAACACCCTTTATGTAAACACATTGTTCAGGGAAGTGGGTTTTGTAAAATACTTTTGCATTTTGAATTGTAGGACATGCAGAGGGTTTGTTGCTTCAGGGTGCCTATAGGGGAGTGGCCCAGCTGAGTTGGTGGGCTGCAGAGTGACAAGTAGCAATGCCTGGCAGCAAGATAGTCGGCGCCCAGATAGTGAACGATGCACCAGTAAGACAGGCCTACGAATGTTATATAACTTTACAAACTGGAAGAGAACTAAAAAAAAAATAAATAAATCAAGCTAAAAATAGGGAGATAAAGACTGTGCAACTAAAAATACAAACATGACAAGCTTGTGTGAAATTTAAATACACATGGCACTGAGGCTGGATTGGCTGTGGAGAAAGTGCAAGAGGTTAGAAAGTAAAAGAAACTGGAAAGCAGTAAAAACTAAATAAAAAATAAAAAAATTAATTAGTTTAACAGCAGCAGAAGCAGCAGTCAAAGAGGGTAGGTTTTCCTTGTGCTGTCATGGCAACGACGTGTGTGGACTGACTCTGTGAGGATGCCATCCGCCGTGTCCTTGCCCTCCGGGGTGTCCCAGTTCACCCGCACCGTCAGCTTCCCCGGCTCCGCAATCTTGTCCCTTACGCTGGGGCATTTGATCACAGGCGGTTCAGTATCTGGAAAACAGAGGTAAGAATGGGTACAGATTCTGTAAACCCACCAGATACTGGTGGGTCTATCTGGTGAAAAATGGCTACTGTACATTACCCACTGTGCTACACACTGGTGGAGGTCAAAGTAAGCTTCCCATAATGCGACTATAAATACATTACTTTTCTTATTCACACCAATTTACTACTACTATTACTACTAATAAATAAATAAACAAATAATAATAATAATAATAATAATAATAATAATAATAATAATAATAATAATAATACATGAGGAGACATGAGCCTGAAGTCAGCATTTAACCGGTCCTTCCGTGGACTTTCAGTGCTGGACTAACACAGAGCACATTTTTCACCATTACACTGTGTTCTTTTAGACACACGGCCTGTGCCGTCACTGTGGGGAAAGCGTATTACCGCAGAGAACACGCCTCTGCTCCCGCCGCCTCGGGCCCAGCACCTGAAAGGAGAGAGCTCCCACAATGCCGCTCTCTCCGGCCTCACGCCGCGCTAAAAAGGTTAGCCGCTGAGATGAGCGACCTGGCAACAAAGCGCTGCCCGGGCTGACAGCCTGAAGAGGATAAAGTGTGAGTTTCTGTGCTTTGCACCTCTGTGGCCCCTTTCTGCATCACACGTTTTTTCAGCGCCTCAGGGTCAGAACAGACAACGAAACCAACAGACTGACGTGTCCGTTGTAAGTAATGGCACTGCTCATCCGGGCAGAAGATGCAAACCGCTAAGCGCAGAGGAGCGAACTGTATTGCCCTTTGTTTCCATGGCAGGGGAAAAAATGGTAACTGCAATGAACAACACTGCGGCCTGTGGTGTGGCAGGTTTACCAGCACACGTCTAAACCACTAACCATGTCAGAACTGAGGGGATGAGGCTCTGTGATTCGATGAGGATACCAGCTGGAAGGATCAGACAGTCCAGTGTCTGACTGGAAAATACAGTAAGGCTGCAGATGCTGCAACCATCAGGGAACAGGGTTCAGCATTTCTAGGAAACGCACCGAAGATTCTTTATGCTCACCAGATACTCAGCACCAGCTTTCTTTCTGTGCTCCTTGCTTCTTAACTGCAGGAGTTGGTAACAGCAGTTACCGCCATTGTGTTACAGTACAGAACATAAATTGCTTCAGTCCTTGGTAACGTCCCTTGAATGAATTTCAAAACATGCATTAAATTTGAATGTTTCCATTTCAATGGTAGACAAAACTGTCAACATTAAGAAAACCAAGCTGAGTATCTGGTGCATCTATAGAATCTGTGCTATAACTTTCCCAGCCATGTGGGGAAAGAGCAAACAATACATAAATAGTTGGTTCTGCTGCCAGCTCAAACGTGTTTACAATCCATGGATCTCAACTGACTCCCTCCTACCCAAACCCATCTTCTATTCACAGTCCTCACCTCCTGTCACTTCAAGTATGCTGCATTAACAGTGCAATGAGCAGTTATTAACAGAACAGCTATTAATAAGGACCTTTCATAATGAATTACAGAAGTGCACTCTGACAAAAGGTGTGAAAGAACAGAAGGACACTGCCCAGAGCCTCAGAACAACAAAGATAGTATATCATTGCATTAGAACTACTTTATCTCTCTTTTTATGCCACAATTAGTAGGGCTGTCCCGTTGTAGACAAGCACGCGATTCCCCCAAAAGGCATGCAGCCAAATGCAGCACTTTGCTCTGCAGTCCACTAGCCAAGTTGTGTGGCCAGTCCACTAACGAACTGCACTTCATCCACCGCTGGCAGACAATGTTCCACAACTTTCATGATGTGGGGTGGAAAACCCACAACTCCGTGCCAGGAAACCCCCCTCTTCTTGGACCTACCAATCATGTCTTGCCCCACGGGACTCCTTGCTACTCCTGACAAGCTCAGGATTCTATTCCAGGATTGTGGGACGAATCAAGCTGTCAAAACAATGCACCTTGTAAATGGCTTTATTGATACGTGGAGGTAAATATGTAAATCTGATATGAATTTAAGTAAATTTATTTCCAATGTTTGGCTTAATTTCCGATTTAAGTTACCGTAAAAAAGGGGCATGAGCCTGATCTAGTTTTTTTTAAATCCATTGCCAAAAGAACATTACCCGTAGCTCTGGGTTTGAATGCTCAGGTCTTGAAGCAGAAAGAATGCAGACAGACGGTCTAATTACAGACTTCTTTCATATCAGGTGTTTGACCGTCTGGCTAGCACATGCTTGCACCAAAGAAGAAATTAAGACTCAACCACTAATTAAGACTCAACCACTAATGGAAAAAATCACAGTTGTCAGTTGCTTCAGTGTCCAAACCGAATGTGCTGGCTTCCTTGAACGGAGGATAATTACAACGAACCATACAGACCTCTATCTCCCCCTCACTATTAGCTAATTGTCTAATTAAAGTAGCTTTCAGAACGGACTGCGCTTTCAGGCTGGGGTCCTGAGCCTCGCTCTGTGGCGAAGCATTTTGGCGGAACCAAGACACTCAGACTCACCCACGCAGGCGCTCTGGCCGCCCGTCCAGGCCTTGGTGCTGGTGCACGTGACCGTGCGCTCCCCTTTCAGCGTGTAGCCGGGCGAGCAGAAGTACTCGCACCTGGAGTTGTAGTAGGAGCCATCCGAGCACTTGTAGCCCCCGTTGGCCGGCATGGTCAATTTCGGACAGCGGACTTCTGCAAATGGAAGCGGGCAAGGTGAACGCAGTGGACAACACTGCGTCAATGTGTGAGGGGCATTTTATCTTCTCTGTACATTTTTGTTAAAAATTGATCTGCAATAACAGTCATGTTACTAATTAAAAATTAAAGGAAAGCGTCGGACTGCGTGTAAATAAAATAAAATTTGCGAATCAGCTTTAAAAAGGTCCTGATAGCTTTGCAATTGTTGGGTACATTACATTAACTACAAATACAAAATACATGTAACATTTAAGGCTTTAAAAGTTCAGTACTGTAATCTGATTGCCGAAACAGCAAGCAAACAGCTGATGTTTTTTTTCTTAGCAAAGAGCTGTGCAAGACCTTTATCCTAACCATGACAAGAGACAGTTGCATTACTCACGATTCCAAGCTGAACAGAACTTTACTTTCTACTTTACCTTCCACACAGGTTTTCCTCATTGTTTCCAAAAGGTGACCTTTAAGCATCTACTTGCAACCATGAAACTTTGTGATTAATTAGCATTCCATGGACTGAATGGTTACTTTACTACACATGAATGAATGACCTTTGCCTTTCCCTGAATTATCTTTGCGTGCGGTACATACACAGCATATCGCCTCACACAACTCTGCCTCACCTCTGCAGGCGTAGTTCCCTGACCAGTGCTTGCTGGCCATGCACACCACCTCCGGATGGCCCTGCATCTCGTACCCCTTCTTGCAGTGGATTTTGCAGCGGGCGCCCATCACGTTCTTGTGGTGCTCTCCACGGGGGGTCCTGCAGCTCACCTGCCCGTGCTTCACCTTGATGGGAGCACACCAAGGTGTTCCTGCCATAGGGAGAATATCTATCAGGCCTGGGTCAAGTGCATATATTGAATGCTTTAAGCCTTTAGCTGCTGGTAAAATGTGGACGATTTCAATGAAACATTTTACTAGCCGGAACAATAATATGAAACAAGAACTCTTTTCTTATTAATGAAAACAGATGGCTCTTTTCAAACTATCGGTAATCTACAGCATAATTAACATAAATCTGGTGTCTATCATGCAATGCTACCCTCAGACAAATATATATATATAAATATATAAGTGTATAAAATGTACAGCTTTCACACCAGTCTGACACCCATGAAAATTACCCATCAACGCCCATAAACAGAAATGCATTACTGCACAACAGCCCATATGAATAGAAATATACACAAGCCATTATGACAAGGAATATATTCTGTATTGGGTCAGACCATGTCCATTACTGCCACTTTCACATCCAGGTTCATGCATTCCCTGTAGAACACATTTTACTTTAATCCTTTAATCCTTTAGTCCTCTAAAACATACAGCAAAATCACATGGCGATTCATCAGATGCGTATATATTTTCAAACACATTAAATAAATGCTTGTCTCTTTTCCAGCAACACATTTTATATTCTTACCTTTCATTTTTCAGAAGGAAAGTGACGCCATGGTGGGTTTTCTGATGCACGTACCTACCTCCCCCTGTGCAACAGCATTCCCTCAGTACTGTGCAACCAAAGCATCCTTAATGTGCGCAATAGAGGTGATGGTTCTCCAACATATCATGACATAATATTGGGTCAAACAGACAGTGCACACCTGGGCTTCAGAGTCATGTTTGTCTCACTAGTGTAAACCATGGTCCATTCATTCTGAACATTATGTATTGTGTTATTGGCGTGCTTTGACACCATGTGATCATTCTTATGGACGATCATTCTTCAAGCAGGTGCTTACATTTCGACCGGGGACATATGAAACGCAAGGTCGTCTTTTTACTCAAAAAGGAGTACTTAATGTGGTAACCGCATATTTCCAAGATGTTTCAAATGCTGCTCAACTTCATTTAAAATTTGGACAGCTCTATTCTTCTACTATAAACTTGTGTTAAAATGTGCTCTATTCATGAATGCCAAGTTCTAACAAGCCAAAGGGTTGTGTTCAAACACAATAAATCTCTGACTCCATATCCTCAATGATTCGGGGTAAACTTCCAAATAGGCATCTGTCCAGCTGAACTGAATGTGTGTATTAGGCCTAAATCAAATCTGTATGTACAAGCACTGTATTGGCTTCTTCTCAGGTATTCTTTAATAAGAGTTTGCCACTCTTCGCTGCATTCAGGAGCAACACACTGTGAATTTAATTTGGCAAAGTTTTAAATATTCCATAACAAATCAAGCTTTGAGTGTGAAAATGGCATGTGAAATCTAACAAGTCCTCTCAAGAGCTCTGTACCAGTGTGCCAAAACCAGCAGGCACAGTGTGCCATCTGGTGGCAAGAATGACAAAGCACAATTGATATGTTGCAAATTAAATTTTTTTGGTGAACTGTTATCTGAAGTTGACCCCTTCAGCTGTTTCGGTCATGGACATGACCTGACCGTTATTACATTCTTCACCACCTGGCACTGCCCTGTCTGCTTGTTTAGCCAAGCTTTGTGTGAGTTTGTCCAAGTGAACAGAATCATTTATAGAATAGAATAGGATGAAACTGTCCACACAGCCTACATGTGTTTTATGGCTGCTAAACCACACATATATGCAGGGGAGTAATACACACTAGTTCTCATCAAACCTGCCGTTATAATCAATGCAATATTTAACAAAGAAAAGTGTTCATGAATTATATTTGATGAGACAGAGCTCCTGACTCACCAGACAGAATTAATTCCACCCATCTTCATGCTGAAAGCCCAGGTGTGCATTAGTAATCGTATGTCACTGACTGAGGAGAGACCAGCAGCCACAGTCGGGCAGTATGAGTTTGGCTAGTCAGCAGCTGTTAAAGCCAGTTCAGATCAAAAAATTCACCAACAGACAAGACCATTTTTGAATGTTTAAGTTGAAATTTTGTTCAGTGTACACTACCCAGTTTTATAAAGTCTAAGGATGGCTGTTGTAGCCTCAATATTCAATATGAGATTCAATGTCAAAGATGGAGTCCAGAGTTAAGTTTATTGCAGGAAGTACAGGAAATATTCTTTTTAGATTTTTTAAATGAAAACTTCCCAGTCTCATCTTGTTTGTTGTCACAGTGTTGATCTGAACTAGGTGCCAAAGCGTTCACCTTTATATCTACGTGCGTATGAGTCCTCATCATCTCCGTACGGTGCGTATCCAGATCCTACAACAAGAAAGTAATGAAAGAAACAACACAGAATTGCCACGATCACAAAGTAGATGGATGCTGTGAACAATTCCTCAGGTGCCAGATGCAGTGGAACACAGCTGTTCACACTCCTCAGCGCTGGCTGCCAGAGAAGAGAGGCTTCAAAGTGCCAGTTTTGCACAACACCGAACTGCCTCCCGTGCAAGCCATCCATTTTGTTTGAGTTTGAGTTTGGATGACTCCTCTGTAAACCTCTATCATGAGTGATTTTGGCAACCAGAGCATGAGTTATTAAAACAAACAATGCACACGGTGAACAATTCAATTATTGGCTCCAAAGACAGAACTGAGCATCTTCATTTATTTGCCTAGAATTGCTTTCCGTTCCGTTTGGCTCTGATAATTGGATTAACCACAGAGCGTCTTACTTGAGTTTAATAAATCTGTTCTTAAACTACAACTGTGAATTCACACCATATTCACCAATGCATACTTACTGTACTGTAGTCTGTTGGAAATTGGGCAGAAAAATACTTTCGTTTGCAGTCTCGATGTTACCATTCAAAAAAGCATAATTTAATGTCTGCATATTGAAAAATTGTATTTATAGCAACTGTTATCATCCATTGATATTGCATTGCATTGCATTGCCCGTGGTCCTGCAGAAATGAAACCCATTTCTTGAGGATCTATTTTTTTTTTTGGAAAAGAAAAAGGCTTATTGGCTTTTCTGCATCCAGAAAAGGTGCCATGCTTAGACAATTCCAACTCATCTTCTTGCCCACATAAGTGGCAGGAGCATCATTTGCATATTACAAGTAAAAAGAATTTCATCGGTCTTAGCATTTTAGTGACATACCTTGTACCTAGTTAACTTGGCCCATTGAAAGCCTGCCGTTTAGCCAAGGAGCACTACGTTTTCTTTTTTCCAAGAATCATTTAAAAATATTTCTGGGCCATTACTGAATGCAAAAATGTAGTAAAACACCACATCAGTAAAGAATTCACAGATTTCAGTTTCTTGGACCAAATTTTGACAAAGCTCTCAAACAGTGTCTAGTATTTTTTTCCTCTATGCAAATGAAATCTCTGTAAATAACATTTATCATCAGGTGGGAAAAAATCCCCAAATCTTCAAGAGTAATAACAGCTGTTTGGAAAGGGTTATTAACACTCTACTGAACACCAATGGCAAAAGCAATACCTGAACTACAACAATTCTTCAGCATGTCAGGATAACTATCTGGTCTCAGTGTGTCCAGATAAAACCCAACCCCATGGCTAAGTCAGTCCCAGACCTGGAATGTTGGCTCAATTACTATTAGAAACATAAGTCATATTTTATTACAACATTAATTTAACATGTGCTCTCCTGCAAAGTCATTTGCAAAGTGAAATAATGTAAGTGAATCCACATGAGTTATATGAACGGTGATACAAACCAGGCTAAAATCTCTTTTTGAGCTCAGACCAACTGCATGCAATGTTGCTGAAGCTTTAATGTAGGTCAACTATGCCAACCTAGAACAATGACACAATCGCTGTAAACATACACAGTAACATAAGCAATACTGACATGTCCTAGCAAACATAGAATTAATCATGCAACATGTGCTAGGAGGTGGGGGGGATGCCTGCTGTGCAGAGGAGGGTCTTTCAGTCTGGGATGGAAGGGAACCAGTCACTCCACGGAACTGAACGTTCCTGGAAGTTCCATCCAACTTTACCAGAGGCATGTTAAATGATATAATGCCCTTGTAGGATTCAAACTGTATTTCTGCAGACAGTTAACAGGACCATACTGAGGGTTCCCCGGTAACACATAAAGCCAAAGCCCTTGTTCTAAGTGCAGTGATTTATACCAAATATAATCCTGACCATACCCGTGGTGACTGTGGCTAAACGTTCCACAGGGTGTAGCAAAATTACTGTACCCATTTTCAGCGGCCTGGTCAAGGTTGGTGTAAGTCAGGTATTCCAGTTCTGGAGCTTATGCATCATTAGGGGGTCTAACAGGACCATTCCACCCCTGGGTGGGTATCATCGAGGAGGGGAAGGGGTCTGGAGGGCAGTTGTCTAACTGGTACCATGTAAAAAGTGCCAGCTTAGACTTGGTGGGGGGGGGGGATGCACAGCTTCTTGGTAGCAACAGCAACAAGCTCGTGCAGCTGCTCCATGAGGGGAACAGCCAGGTGGTGCACCAGGAGCCTGGCTGAGAGCCACCTGCTAAAAGCTAAATTTGTTGATGGTGAAAAGAAAACAATGAGGTAAAAAGTTAAAGAAATGCGGCACTGAAAATTCTTTCTGTTAGACATTGAAGAGAAGTCCACCACAAAAGAAAAGTGCCTTAAGGATTTCTGCTGCTTAGTGCCTTTTATCACCTACGGTGCTTGGTCACTGACAGAGGAAATGGCCATTCTGGTGTGGTGGTAAAGGAATACGAGGAAATCTGCCAACACGCCAGTAAAGCAGCGATTATCAATGTCAGCGCCAGAAGTTCCCTACGGTGAACTGCTATAAAATACTGTATGGTCTGCCTGCCTGTCAACCTGCACGAAACACCTCTAACATACATTAACAAAAGGACATAAATAACTCTAAAGGCTGCAGCCTAACTGTGCTCTGTGACTATTGCGTTTACTTTTCCCAACTTGGACAGGTTTAGACTGTCAGATTTCTGCTGCCTGGCGGCCATTATTTTAACGCTTTGAAAGTGGAAAAGCAGTATTTTGGGAACTTGCACTCACCATGTGTTTCTCTTCAACTGCAGTCCAAGATCTACTGCAGACAAATGCAGAGATTCTACACATCCAATGAAACCACAGTGCACCGCGGTCTGGACGACCCAAAATGTGGTGATGAGCGATCGTTAATTGAGTCTGCATAAATAAGCACAATGAGATCTTAATCTCTGTGACTTTGGTGGCTCATCTGAAAGCGTATTGACTCAGATTGGAGATGCTACACCAGCAATACAGTGCCAGTCTCATGCAACCAGGAAATTACAAGGCTAGCAGTCAAAGACACCTTTGCAGAGAGCTCAGTTAAAGGGATTAATTAATAGGCAACAAAAAGAATTATTTATCTGTTTTTGCTTGAGGATACACCAGAACTAATACTGAAAAAAGAGTGTATTAGGGATTCAGGGCACAGCTTGCCGGAAACAGTACTGGTAAACTATCCACTTTTTTCCCATTTTCGTTATCTCTTTGCTGAGCAGATGCCCTCATCCAAACCTAATTACACGGCTAACATTATTACAAACTATCAATTTATACACCTAATACATTACTATTGCAATTTAGGTTAAGTATCCGTGCTTAAGGGTATAATGACCATGCCCGGGTTTTTGAAACTGCAGCTTCTGAGTCACAAGCTCCATAACCATGAGCCTACACTGCCACCCAGATGCCTGAATATGGGTTAGGTCCGAGGATACAATGAGTGACACACTGTTGCCAGGCAACCAAGGACAAGATGAATAGTCCAGGGCCTCAATGTACAAGAAGGAGCTACACAAAACTAGACTCTAATGTTAGTGTCCAGAGATGCAAAACTACTTGTAAGAGAAATTTCGGGATCCACAATAACTCTTATCACCCAGAAGTGTCTAGTCTCCAGGAGTATGAAGTAATTTAATGATGTTTTTTTAAGAATCACTCTGAAAATGACATTCACTGGGTCCACACAAAGAACAGCTCTGTAGCTGTAGTCTTGGCATTAATATAATGTCACATTGTATTCTCCTATGAAAACACCAAGATACAGGCTAGGCTAAGATCCTCAAACCTCCATGGAAAGAGGTACTTACATGCTGTACTGAACTATAAACTTAGTTCAGACTTGGAGCAACGCTGTATGCTGTAAACCATTTTATTCTTCTCCTAATACAGTGTCATGCCATTACCCCTGTGGTACATTAACAATGACTCCCATTGTTTTGCAACTTACTTGATAATTCAAGCCATATCTGCTGTATTTCATCCAAGTCAAAAATTTTCCTATTCCAAACTGGCTGAAAACGTGCCATGGTGAAAGAAAATTCGGATAAAATGTCCTATCATTCTTATTTTAAAGTAAAAAAAAAAAAAAGAAGAGTCCACTTAGATAAGAGGGAGGCCTACGATGGGGGATTAATATATTGGGAAAGAGCACAGGGGCTCAGGAAATGAGAACGCACTTTGGCTTCACCCAGGGGTTCACCTTGGCTTTCTGCTGAGTCTGAGGAAATGGCGTCAAAGTCTGTCTGTTTCAGGCCAAAATAAGGACTGGGAAAAGGCACGCCAAGAGGTTTCCACACTCTGAGAGTAAAAGGCCTGCTGCGTTTACGATCAAACACTCACCAGGCGTTACAAGATTCAGGCATGCAGCTGAAAACGATCGGAATGACTGAAATGAAGGAATCAGGTGGAGAAGATTTGTGAACTTGTCGTGAGGGTTACATTCATATGATAACAATTTACACTGGGTATCTCTAACCAAGCCTGAGGCTTCTGATCTTGTGAAAGACTGAGATGTTTTTTTTCCATGCATAAATACTGTACCATACCCCCAATGGAAAATTCACGCAGAAGCCAATAATCTAATTTCTCCACTGCTATGCAGTTTCAGAACTAGGAGACAAAAACAAAGAGTGGTAGCACTCTAAGAGCCAACATTAGCCCCAGCATGTATATTCTGAGTACAGAAATTAAATGAAAATAAAATCATGAAATAAGCAATGTGTAAAACTATGATGCCTACAAAAACAAATCTGTACGTGCATATTTACCTGTGTCTACACTTGAAATCACCCTCATGGCCTTGTGGCCATGAGAAACTGCCATTCAAACTGAAAGTAAGCCATCCATCGATCTATCCATCCATTCTCCTTTGCAGTGCTCCTATTGCTATTTTTCTCTAGAGTGTTGACGATCACCAGAATTGTGCAGTCAGCAGGCTGGTGATGCAGGAGTTGTTCCAGCTGTCAGGAAGTGGTAATTACCTATGTTCTCATTCAGAGAGCAAGGGCTGCCCCCTGGGGCAGTGTTAAGGCCCCTGACTGCAATCAGCAGACGCTCAACAAGTTGACAAACCTTCTTTTCACTGAGCGGCCCCTAAATCTACCTCAGCCCAAACTGGTCTTCCTGTCACAACCTGCGTCTGAAGCCATTCCTCCACCTTCGGCCAAGATTTAGCACCTGCCCGATGGCAATGGTGGAATTTGAGTGTCGGATGCATGCAGCGATTGTGCAGATATTGCCGATAGCAACCAGTTCTGTGGACACAGACGGGTCCTTTCTTGCCAGCAAGGTAGAAACACTGACGCCATTAATGTGAGACAGATTTTTAATGTTTTCCAAACCAACGCGATACACAAAGCTTTCAGGCCGTGTGAGAATAAGCTGTTGATCTACCCGGTCTGCCCAGCACAATGTACAGTACATGTGTACAAGATCAAAAATACACATTTCATGAGACCGTAACATATTTACAGTGTCTGCATTATTTTAACGGCTGATCATCAGACTGATTCCTTTCTTTATTTTGAAGCATCTTTTGAGTAATTGGCCTCAGGGAACTTTAAAACAACATTAAATATGCTAATATTTGTTTATGCCTATTGCACAGTTACCTTCACAGGGTTCCATGAGATCATGCTAGACAACATGATGGATAACCCACAGGCTGTAAAATTACTATATGGGTTTGAAAATATTCTACGAAACAGATCTCTCTGGCCACATTAGCCAAATGAGCTGCACACACAACAGTCTGACAGAAGTTGACTTTGATAACTGTCCCTCTTTCCAAAGTTTGGTGGGAATGGTCCAGGGTGTGGAGGAACCCAACTAGGCTGAGCAGAAGTGGGGTGAATCCAACACCAGGACCACAAGAGCAGCCACTTCTCCCACTGGATCACTGAATATGCTCATTTTCAGCTGTTTTTTGTTTGTTGTTGTTCTTGCGACATTCCTTACCCAAGAAAATCCTGACTAAAAGGAAACAGCATTATTGCCCACTTCAATATCCAAGATGGTTGGCTTTCTCTCAACCAGTTCATTCTTTCATGGCACACTGCAAACTGCAAGTGAGTCAACAATTTTATTAAGCAGAGGATGCTTGCTATTGCATTTTTCCACAAAACCATTTTCTGTGTTTGAGATGGAATCAGCACCCAGACCATACAGCAATCAAGACGATGACAGTAAAGAAATAATACAAATGCAGGTGAAAGACGAAGGCAGATGCTAGAAAATAATATAAAAATTATAAGATTTCTTCAACGATGCATGATTTTCCCTATGGGAAACTATGGCAGAACATTGTTTAATTGTAATCATAACAACCCCACAGTTATTTTACACATGACATGTTCCGTGTTAAATCAATTCTAGTGGTGTAGGTTTACTCTGATACAGCATATGACTGATTCATCTTTGATTCGTATAAAGTCTGTTATACACGTCCAAGTCTACGTACTCTCAAAACCTCATTCACAGAAGGGCTAAACCTTCAAACAATACTCAGTTTCCTTCGCACATTAAGTTAGTTTGAATTCATGCCATTCACTGCAATTAAAACAGTAGTCAAACAGTAAACTGTAAAACTGTAAATCGAAATGAATGTAGCCTACTTATAATTTCCTACCAGATGTGCCGGGGGTGCATTGAAAATTGGAACGTTACCAAATGCCCTAAGTGTCCACGTGTTGATCCATCCGGAGTTTGCCAGTTTTCCAGTGGATAGGGTGCGCTATGAAAACCCTCCCGTAAACAGACGGCTAGCGGCGTTATCTCGACTGAAGTATATTCCACGTAAACAGAGTGAGCGTTGTACGAAGAAATGTGGCGATTCACATAAAGCCGATTTGTTTATAAGTCCGAAATATTAATGCAAATTACCCTGTGCAAATGGAACGTTGCACCAGCTCGCAAAATAAATATCCACGCGCTATTTCAATAACATAAGACATGTATAAACGTTGGATTTCTCTTTAAAATATGTCTTCGCACTACTGAAGTAGGCTACAAGGGAATAACACTCCATGAATTAAACTCGTGAAAAGGTATTATACATTCCTTACCTTCATATCCAACGCTGTTGGAAAACTGGGCACCAATGAACAGAATAGCTATAAGCCAGGTGTCCATATCCAAATATGTAACTCTTCCACATCTAAACGGAGTGGAAAAACCTCTAGCGCTATCCTACTTTCCTTTGGCCCCGCCTATCCAACCACGAAACAGGAGAATGTTCGCCTCCTGTTACGAATCGAATTTGGACCCTGGCGCTAAATCTCGCAATTTGGACGTTTCAGTGTAGTAGTAGTAGTAGTCTCTCTCGCTCTCTGTCACACACACTTAAAATGTATACGAAAGTAGTACATCACCTTTTGGCTAACAAACATCCACTTCTCGTTTATTTTTGCAGTTCACAATCCTATAATCAGCATGGCTTTCTTCTGGAAACTTTGTTGACCCATGTAGTACATTACTGTTTACAAGCCATCATCACACCCTTGCGATACATCTCAAGGGAATTAGATGCGACTTGGCTAGTTTAAGCAAGACAAATATCAGAACTTTGACACAGTAGTCTACCATTATTCTAGCAGATAAATCAGAGTGGAAGTTTTACGCATGTTTGTTAAAAAAATATTAAAGTTTTTCCTACTTAATGTCATATACAAAGTGTACACGGCTGACTGTGCAGAATTAGGGGAAATTATAGCGCACATGCTCTACAACCGCACTCAGATATGGCTGTGACTTCATAAATTTTCTTAGCCAAGCAGTGTTCTTTTAGCCTTTTTGTAACTTTGAGTTGCTCAGAATAAGAGCATCTGCTTAATGTCTAAATGAAAAGCTGAATATAAATGGTACACAGCCTTCTTTTTTATTTTAAGTGGTTTGGTTGTCTTGTGAGCAACCCCTGTCTTGTAATCACTTCAGCAAAACCCTTTTTAAAGGATTTTTTTCTATTTTATTACAGAAAGAGCTGTTCCAAGGACCAGTGACTAGATTTGTAGTTGTTTTCTCTCTTTTCTTGTATCCAAATGTGCCAATTTTGAACAGTATTTCATGTTACATATGTTTTGTTCAAGCAAGACAATCCCTGTATGATGTAGAGTAATTATACAGCATGTGACTGTAATTATATGTGTTCATGACAAATAACCCTGTGCCAGGAGAAACCAGCAGCAGGTGCAGCCTTTGCATACACAATAACTGGCTTTATTTCACAAGCAGCTTATCCACAGTCACTTACCCAGCTTACTTTGTTAAAATGTGCAGTAAGAGCTGTCCATTATTCATGGATAATTTACTGAAGTAATTCAAGTTAAGTACAATATTCAGTGACCCAGCTGGTAATCAAACCTGCAGTCAAATGAAACTCTCTCTCTTTCGAAGAGATATGGCCAAATGTGGCCAGTCTGCAATAAATAAATAAATAAATAAATGCAAAGTATTTTACAAATGAACTCCATGACACAGTTGTTACTGGTACAGTACAGATTCAAGTCCATCAGATACAATACTTCACTTAGAACAACTGCCACAGGGCACCAGGAGTAGGAATGGGTTTAATCATTACATGACATAAACATTACATTTCACATCCATTTAAACCACAGTCCAACAGGTGTCCTTCCCCTTTAAGAGATTCAAAATGAAGCACAAGCTCACTCACAAATAATACATTTGACCAAAATACTGGAGAGAAACCTCAGCAGAGTTCAGTTCTCTGGCCTTCAGAGGGGCACAGCAAATATAATCACTGATTTTCTCACTCCACACACCGAACAACTGACTGCGTCCTAAGGTCACTTTGCTTGAGCAAGCCTGCACTTGATGGAGCTAAACGGGGTTCTTGTCTTCACAGGAAGTGGGAGAGTAGTGGGGTGGGAGGAGGGAGCGCGTGGTGCCTGACTGCTGGGCTTCAATCCAGGCTCCGCCCCTGGCCCCTCCCAAAAACCACATGTTAAGACTGGCTTCACAAGGCCAGGTTCAGCCCAAACATACCAGCTCAGAAATAGCTTGTTCACTGGAGTCTGAATTACAATTACCTGTACAACTGAATTGTTTTTGCTATGACACAATATGGAAGAGACACCCCCATATGCAATGGCAGTCTTGATCCACAAAATAATACTGTAATTTCTAAAATGGACTGGAAATTACAGTATTACTTTCCAATTTTTTGACAGGCAGTCAGACAGAGGAGTTAATGTTATGTTCAGAACCATTTCTGATTCATTAACCACAATGTCAATGTTTTTCTTTTAAGAGTATTTTTATTTAAAAAATGTGACATGGCAGGGACTCAGACTTCCAGCTGCTAGGGGATTCATACATAGGTTGAGTCGAGAGCTGCCTGCCGTACAGGAAACTTATAAATATGACTGGGCATTCCAAATTAAAAACAAAAAAAACAGGGAATGAAAGGGGTTAATATTGAAATGTCAGACTGTTGAAAGGGCTGAAATGTTTTCAACTTGTACTGATGAAGGCTGAATTGCAACTGAAATGTTGACCGACATGATTGAAATATTTCAGAAAATGTTTGGAGCACAATAGCAAAACAAGTTCTTTCTGTTAAGTTCTTGTTTTGACAAGCAAACACCCAGTCTGGGTCAAATAAATATTTGAAATACTCTTTTAATTCTTTAGATTCAGATAAAAATGGAAAACACTGCAGAACTCTGACAATTTCCAACAAAACAAGAAACTGACAAAACATACAAAACAAAACAATTCTGTAGTGAATATCAACAAAAAATAATTTCAATAAATGTCAATGTCAATATGTCAATAACTTGTTACTGTCTACATTGTCAGTAACTTGCAGGAAACTTAGTGCTAACAGATGAAAGTATTTCCAATAGTTTGTATGATGGGCTTGCAGTTTTCGACTATTCATAGTGGAAGTATGATTATTCCAGATGTTTCTCAAAAAACAAATAACTGCTCACTGTCCAACACTGTCCAAGTAGAGTACAATGATACATTCCTTTAGGCTGTTTTTCATGCATTGAGATGTGCATTTCTCTTAAAAATGTGTGCCTCATCACTTGTTCAGGCACACAGAGCCCAAATGTAAAAAGCATTTCCTACATATTGGACATATTTATAGTGCAAACACACACACACACACACACACACAACCAGTGCAATAAAGACATGTTTTGGTTTCTTTACACATTCTGCTTTATTGTTAAAAAAAATGAAACATTAAAATATGAAATCTATGTGAAATATTTCACAGGTTTTTCAGTTATTCATGCTTGGAAATGTATTTTCTTGAAGACATACATGTTATTGGATATTACGTTTTGTTTTCTTACAAAAAGAGTGAATGGATTGCATTAGTCCAGTGGAGCCCTGGCATTGCAGGCCTCTGCTCTCTGCTGCCCCCTGGCAGCACCTGCATATCACTACTGCTAACTCTGAACTGTCATTTGGCAGCTTCTCTGGAGTGATGCCATTAGGCGTTTCACTATTCCAACCTCCATTCGTTTGCCTGATTCTAGTATGTAGGTAGAGGAGGGAAGCACAGTCTCTGCCGTTTCCCCATTTATGCCTTTCAGGGTCATGTGATTACCACCAAAAATAATCTTCCTTTCAAGGATGCATTGCTTAATATTTTTAATTCTTTGCCTGAAGAAATGAGTTAAAATATATTTGTTGGTGTGGATGTGCTCTTAAGTGTAGTCTTGGAAACTTGGTGACCCCAAGATGCAAGCAACTTCTGCAGTTCTCCTAGTATAATCCTTAAGAGAACTTTTTTGGCTTTTGAACCATCTTCATCGCAGTCGCTACGCAACTCTTCCGGGCAGGTTCATCAAAGCTCCAGTTGTTTTAACTACTTAAGTATAGCCCTAATAGTCGATATGGGTATTTTCAGGTATTTAGCTACTTTTTTTTGATTTATGAAGGCAAAAAACCATTTGTCTCATTTCATCGGTGTGTAACCTGATCTTCCCTAAGTTGAAGGATGACTAAGGGAGTTTGGTACATCATATTTATACCCCAGTGAAACAGGGATTCATGGATGACCACTTAATGGTTCTTAAAGACACAGAGGAACTTAAAATAAAATATAAATGGCTTTTGTAAGGTAAAGATATCACACGGCAACACCCTGGACAAGAGTCCACTGGATTCCTCATGCGACTCAGAAGCTTATTTATGAGGGCTCGGTGAAAGAGGTGTCACATCTCTGCGCACCGCACTGCCAGAGCAGTGGGCAGCTTCGAGCGCTGCCAGTGTTTACATTACCGGCAGTGTTCATTCCTGCTCACGTACTGCAGCCGGCAGAGCACTCACAAGCCTCGCGCTCCCTCCTCAAAGGAACGCTTGTCTGCCTGCTGGCTGCAAAGGGCTCTCACCCTTACGCTCGCACGGTAAGTGCACAGTAGAGCAACTGTCCCCTGTGAAGGCAGGCCAGCTAGGGAACGCTCCACTTAATGCCCTGTTTATCAGGGAAACTAATTCAGAAGGGCTTCTTCTCTGAAACATGTTTACAGTAACATTCTTTCTTCGTGCAATAAAGCTAGCCCATAACCAGCAGCACTTGTTGCTATGGGTAACGGTCAGATTAAGTTGAATCGGTGGTGCCGACTGAAAGGGTGCTTCTAATGGCACCAACTGAAAGCAAATGTGCTCTGTTGGGAGGAAAAAAGGACCAGGAGTCTGAAAAGAATCTTCACTGTTAAAAATAAACTAAAATATGAAGACAAAATAAATCAAAGAGCACAAAAGCTTTTCAGCTAGCTGTCCTGTCGAACCCAGGTGCCTTTTCAACTTAACTAGTAGGTGTAGTGCTGGATTGCCCCAATTGCTTCTCCCAGACTAAGCTCTGCCACAAGTTCTCAATTTTTTTTTTTCATGACAAATGTATTCCAACAAATACTATTTTGTACATCCTCTTGACTTTGATAACACTGCAAAAACATTGAAAATAAGGACATGTGCCACAAAATAAATATAAAAAACATTTACAATTATAAAGTCTTTGGGTGCAAGCAAAAAAAAAAAAAAAAAAAGGCTTCAGGGGAAACAAAAGCCCACTGTGTCAACCTCTCACACACCTCACCATTCTCTCTTTCCCCCAAAATGAACTTAAAAGGCAAGCTTATGTACCCTGTGGCTGATTAGCCACAGATGGCCCAAATCAAACACGTTCTGCCCATTAAACAACTAACAAGGAGGTGGCTCCACCCACCAGCCTCAGCTCAGAACACGAAAACCAAATACCGACTTCGGGAACCCAAATACCGACTTCGGGAAAGCAAATACCGACTTCGGGAACCCAAATACCGACTTCGGGAAACCAAATAATGACTTCAGAAAATCAAATACCGACTTCGGGAAACCAAATATCGACTTCGAGAAACCAAATACTGACTTTGGGAAACCAAATACCGATTTCGAGAAACCAAATACTGACTTTGGGAAACCAAATACCGACTTCGAGAAACCAAATACTGACTTTGGGAAGCTAAACTAAATACCAACTTCGAGAAACTAAATACCAACTTTGGAAAATCAAATACTGACTTCGGGAAACCAAATAACGACTTCGGGAAACCAAATACTGACTTCGGGAAACCGAATACTGACTTCAGGAACCCAAATACCGACTTCGGGAAACCAAATACTGACTTTGGGAAACCAAATACCGACTTCGAGAAACCAAATACTGACTTTGGGAAGCTAAATATCAACTTCGGGAAACTAAATACCAACTTCGAGAAACTAAATACCGACTTTGGAAAACCAAACACTGACTTTGGGAAACCAAATACCGACTCTGGGAAGTTAAATACCAACTTCGGGAAACCAAATAATGACTTCAGAAAATCAAATACCGACTTCGGGAAACCAAATAATGACTTCGAGAAACCAAATACTGACTTTGGGAAACTAAATATCGACTTCGAGAAACCAAATACTGACTTTGGGAAACCAAATACCGATTTCGAGAAACCAAATACTGACTTTGGGAAACCAAATACCGACTTCGAGAAACCAAATACTGACTTTGGGAAGCTAAACTAAATACCAACTTCGAGAAACTAAATACCAACTTTGGAAAATCAAATACTGACTTCGGGAAACCAAATAACGACTTCGGGAAACCAAATACTGACTTCGGGAAACCGAATACCGACTTCAGGAACCCAAATACCGACTTCGGGAAACCAAATACTGACTTTGGGAAACCAAATACCGACTTCGAGAAACCAAATACTGACTTTGGGAAGCTAAATATCAACTTCGGGAAACTAAATACCAACTTCGAGAAACTAAATACCGACTTTGGAAAACCAAACACTGACTTTGGGAAACCAAATACCGACTCTGGGAAGTTAAATACCAACTTCGAGAAACTAAATATTGACTTCGGGAAACCAAATACTGACTTTGGGAAACCAAATACTGACTCTGGGAAGTTAAATACCAACTTCGAGAAACTAAATACAGACTTCAAGAAACTAAATACCGACTTTGGAAAACCAAATACGGACTTCGGGAACGGCTTCCCATTTACTAGTCACAGCACCGACAACAAAAGTACTGAACAATACACTATCGAACATGTGTTTGTCATGACTGACTGAATGGTTTTAAAAAGGAATATATCTACACACTAGGCCTCAAAAGAGGCCAGTGGAACTCATATTTGGAACTCGATCCTACCACGGTGTGGTCTGTTCTTAAATTTGAATAACAGGTTAGCTTGCCAGCACACTTGTTTAGATGTTTTATGCAAGCTTTATTCTCTTTCATGACTTTCACAACTTTTCTCTTTGATATCTGTGACCACCAAAAGGCCCCTGATGTGAAAGAATCCTTTTCCAAACGACAGTGCAGTTGGTCTGTTTCCTGGCAATCATCAGGTTCTGGAAGGATTAGAAAGGTTCTGAAAGTCCGTCACTCCTGTAGATTTCAGAGTTGGTCGACACTGAGGCACTCTGCCTGTTGTAATGCAAAGCACCATGAATCAGAGAAGCTTTCCACATGATCTCTGCTGCAGCATGCATATGTGTGGTCTGAGCCAATCGAGCATGCACGATTTGATTAAAAATTCCCCTTTATGGCAGAAATTTTAGATCCCAAGTGAGCTAAAAATGGGGGGAAAATAATGTCAAGAGCTAAAATGGCAGTTTTGCACTGATGCCATCTGAATCATTTCTAGTTTTGAAGAAAATGCCATTCAAATTGGCAACAGCACCAACAGAAAAAAAAACATAATGAAGAGCAGTCTCTTCTATTCTAGTCTATTCTATTGTATTCTATTCTAGTCTATTCTATTCCCGGACATTTGGTTTATGCTGGTCAAAGAAACAAAAATGTCTTGTCATGTAATGAAACGTTTGGTGTGTGATCAGGGTGCTGGTGAGGCTGGTCATTTCAGATTGAGGTACTGAGGCAGGACATCATTCCAAAACTGTTGGGTGTCCTGTGAAGAATCAAGCGCCTGCCTCTTCTTTGATGTGCCCTGTTGGGCCTTAGTGGGTGGCTTGGTAACATTGCCATCTTTTTTTTTGGTTGTTGCTGCGGATTTACCTTTCTGGGTCTCTTTGCCTTTGGCTTTCCCTGTTGCTGATGTGCTCTCTTCTTCCTCTTCCTCCTCTTCTTCTTCCTCCTCCTCTTCCCCCTCTTCTTCCTCTTCCTCTTTTTCCTCCTCAGCTTCCTCCTCCTCTTCTTCCCCCTCTTCTTCTGCTTCTTCTTTTCCATCTTCCTCCTCTTCACCCTCTTTTTCTTCTTCTTCCTCCTCTTCTTTTTCCTCCCCTTCTTCTTCCTCATCTTCATTTTCCTCTTCTCCCTCTTCCTCCCCCTCATCTCCATCCCCTCCTTCCTCTTCTTTTTCCTCCTCCTCTTCATCCTCAGTTTCTTCATCATCATCCTCCTCTGCTTCTTCATTTTCTACACCACTTTCACCTGACTCCTCTTCTCCCTCTTCTTCTGCTCCACTCTCCTCTTCCCCCTCTCCTTCTTTTTCTTCCACTGAAGACTCTTCACCCTCCTCACTTACTTCCTGTTCACCCTCTTCTTCTTCGTCTGATCCCTCTTTCCTGCTCTCCATCTCGCTCTCTGATTCCTCTCTGCTCTTCTCATCTTCCTCACTCACTTTGCCATCTTCCCCTTCATCATGTTCCTCATCGGTACTCTCTCCCCCACTGTCCTCTTCTCCTTCCTCCTCTACACTCTCCTCCTCCACTCCCTCTACCTCAGCCTCACTCCCTTCATCCAGTCTTTTCTCTCCTCCCTCACTCTTTTCTGTTGTCTGCTCACCATCCTTCAGGGACCTTGCACTCCCCTCCTCCTGACTTTCCTCCTCATCCTGTGTCTCCTCAGAGTTCCGGCTCTCCGTTCCCCCCTCCTCCTCCTCTTCCTCAACCCCTCTTTCGCTCTGTGCCTCCTCACTGCGGTTATCCAGACCCCCAGAGCTCTGATCGCTGCTGGTGCTTTCATTCTCAGCTTCCCCACTGCTACTCTCCTCCCCCTCCCCCCCTTCCTTCCTGCTCTCTTTTTCTCCTTCATCTGACAGCTGTCCATCCTCACTGGATTCAGACCAGCCTCCTGACCTTTCCATTTCACCTCCCAGATTACCACCCATGTCACCCTCATCCAATTCCTGTGTGGGACGTCCTGCCTCTGGGAGAACATTTATGGTGACTGCAGACCGCTCCCCAGGCTTCGGGCCACAGGACCCCGAAGACTGGCTCCAGGAGAGGTGTTGCCCCTGGGGGGTGGAGGGTGCTGCCGCACCACCCAAACTCGATGCCACCTCCCTTATCGCACCCTGCACAGCATCTGCTGTAGCCACGTCTGGCAGGAACGCAGCAACTTCCGTGATGGCGGATCTCCTGCTTCCTGCTTTCCCTTTGGAGGCAGGTCTTTTCACCTTCTCATCACTGTCCATTTTCATTCCCTCCTCAGAAATGCCATCTGGGTGCTCTACTTTCTGTTTAAGGCTCGTGGCTGATTTGGACTTTTGCACAGGAGAATCTTCAGGCAACTTCTTGCAGCGCCCAGAAACTACTTCCTTTTTTTTAACCCTGGGCAGATGTGTTGCTATTTGTCTTTCTGGTGCATCTTTGACCTCAGCAGGTTCACTCTGCACTAATATGGGCTTGGTCTGAACTCTTACAGGTGTGGATTTCTCCTCTACTTGTTTTCTTTTGACTAATAAGGGTATACTTTTGACCTCCATGGTTTCGCACTGGTTTCCTGTTCCTGTAATTTTGGGTTTTACAGATGTGCCCTTTATGTCACTAGGAGACTGTTCTGCTATTTGTTGACCTTTGACCTCAACAGACTGTGTCCTCACCTCCTTTTTTTCCCTATCAACCTCATTGCTTTTCCTATCCACCTGTAAGAGATGCCTTTTTGTTCCAACAGGCTCACATTTCACTGGTTTAGGCCCAGGCTCAGGGACCCCACCAAGAACTGAAGCCTGGGCATCTGATTTCGGTTTCCCGCCACCACTTTTGGAGCCTGCAGACTTCACCCCCTTGCCTGCTGCAAGGATGTTCTCCTTGCCACTGTCAATCCTCCAGAGAGTTCCATGCCTGGGGCTTTGTTTGAGTGGAGACTGTGGAGTCTGCAGCAATTTAGTGGGCAGGGCCTGTTGTGGCCTGAGGCCCACCTTTTCCCCTGGAGAGGCCTGTTCTTCTGCATGGAACTTCATCTGCCTCTCCACATTCTTACCACCCCTCCTCACAACCTCAGCTTTCTTCCTTTCCATCATACCATGAAAAAGCCAAGGACAAAGAGAGAGGATTAGACATGATGATACAGAGGGGGAAACCAGCAGAGATGTGAGTGAACATGCAGAGGGGAAATCATTAAACAAGTAAAATTTTAGAATCCCTAATTAATTCTGAACTACACTCCTTTTTGTCAAGTAACTGTATTCTCAACACATGTCAGTCTGGCTTTAGACTAGGACACAGAACCATCTCAACTGCACCATGTTGTTTATGACATTGTAGGGTCACTCGATAGTGTCAACATATAATAGATCGTTCTAAACCATTTGACACTGTGGATCACTTCTGTTAATAAAAAAGTTGTATGCTGTTTGATTAGACCAGAATGTATGTAATTTGTTCCATAACTATTTTACAGATACTGTAGGTCCCAATTTATTGCAGCTGGTATCCAATCAAAATCTATTGAAATAAGGAAAAAAAGGTGTTCCACAGGGGTCTATTCTAGGTCCAATCCTGTTTACATTGTATGTACATGATATTGGTTTTAATGTAAGCAGCATTTTTGTAAAATACATTTTTATGCAGATGTTAGTGATGTACGCTACTGCCTCCTCTATGACACATGCTATCCCAAACCTTCAGCAAGCTTTTAATATAATCATTAATTTTAATATAAAGATGCACTTTTTACCCAAAACTTGCTCTAAATTCAAAACCATTTATGACCTTCTCTGGATGCTGCATAAAATGCTCTACTGATTCTGAAATACTTATACTAGATGGCCTTCAAATCAAATTTGGATGAAAAACTCAGATAAACTTACAAAGAAACTCAGAACAAGCATCTGCAAGTATCCACGTCAAATTTAAAACTATTAAATGCTGCCTATCACAGTTCCCTGTGCTTCATTTCAACAGGACTTTAGTTTCTTTACACCATACCTGTGGAATGAAATGCAAGGTTCCCTTTGACATGACAAACTTGAGCCCTTGCAATCATTCAAACTGTTGTTGATGGACTATGTCACAGAGGAATGCATTTGTTTTCAAGGAACTGACTGAGACCTTTCTCCTCTTGGTTTTTTTAAAATTAATGAGCTGAACACAGGACTCTTCTATTCATTTATTTTCCTTTAGTGAACTTTTGTTAGACTGTCTGTTCAATGTCTGTTGACAATTATTTTTAAGCCACCTCAGTTAATTGTGTATCATCAGTGTGAAATCACTGACTCTGTGGAAGGTGAGGTCAAATGACTCATAGTCTGAAATCCCAAGGATGCAATCTTGGTACAAATTTGTTCCTCTCATTCTGACACTAATCCCTAATGCAGCCATCACCATAAGTGAGTTTTTTCTCAGAAAACCTTATAGAAACTAGATTCTGATAACTCCACACAATTTACAATTCCTACAAGTAGAAATTCAGAGAGAATACAACTGATTTATATCATTTGCCAACACTTTTTTTCTAAAATAACAGATAATGAATGCCAGTTTTTCACAAATTGGATGTGTGTGCATGTTCATGTCGATTAGCACAAGGAAACACCCTTGTAATCCCATGAAAGGCGTGCCGACTTCAGGCTTTTGTGAAAAAATCAGCCATCCACTGCACAACACAAACTCATCTGCATGGTCCCTGAAGACACGCTGTCTCCCCAGGGCATGATTACCCAAGTAATCCAAAAGCAGCAAATGCGCTATTGCCAAGTGTTACTGTAAGTTTGGCTGCATGCTTGTCCGTCTTTGTACATCATCTCCAATCATCATCATCAATCACTCTTGTGAATAAACAAAACAAGGTTATTCTCATAAACTAACTAGGTGTGGAATAAAACATTATCATAAAATGCAAATTGTTTTTGAAGCAAAAACTAAACTAAATCTATCAGCACCATTTTCTATAGCAGAAACACCCTGAGCCAGTGACCCACCTTCTCCTTATGAACAGGGGAGAAGTTCAGAGCCTTCTCAGATTGGTTCGTCCTCATCACATGGGTCTGCAACACAAGGACAGGAAACATCACTTTAAGGACACTGAGATCACCACTACAAAGGATAGAGAGAAAACAGCATTGACCAATACCCATCCACCATGTCATATTCCCAATCCTAATCTATTATGAAGTTTGAGGCACACAGTGTGTATAAGTGTTCTCCTCTTGTCTCATCTTGCCAATAGAGTAGAAAAAATGCAATATCCACAGTTTCAATAAAATGAAAACCATGTATGGATAGACAAAATTTAAAAGGGTGTAAACAGCATAAACTTACAAAGATTATCTAAACTCTCTCAAGCGAATCCTATAATGCCCTTGGGAGCTGCTCTTGTCTTTCTATGCACTCGGTTTAAGGCAGGCTGTGTGACTCGCGTTCTCTATGAAGTAGCCTTAACAAGACCACAGTGACTCAACATTCTGGTCTTTCACTTAGCTGTTCTGGAAAGATCAATACAGAGTGTGTCTGGACTGTAGCCTGGTCTCTGCTGCCGATCGGCTACAAGCTCAGGAGCGAGGTGGATTGGGACGGGGAAGAGGTACAAGGGGATGCAGCGCAGGGCTGAGTCAGCAGACGCCTTTACTCACGTCATGTCTTGCAAGAAAATATATCAACATCATTTCATGTATGCTGCACAGTTAGGAAGCTGGAGGCAATCTGATACAGACACTGTGATGGAATGGGATGGAAAATACTGCCCCCCCCCCCCCCGAAAAAAAGGCAGATGAAAGGTAAACACAGTGAAGGAAAGACAGAGTGGAAAATTTCAGTAAAACATAATAAAAATCACATAAACTGCACTGCTGAAATCTGCGGCTTGCAGTGTACGAGGTCCAAGCAGGAAAAGGCACACCCCCTGGGAAGCACAAGACGTCTCACATCACTCCACACATTTTCCTGGAGTCCTACACAGCGCTGGAAGGAGGTTTTGGTCTCTAGGCACAGACAGCGTGGGCTTTGAGCAGGAACTCCTAACTCTTACAAACCGTTCATCAAATGTGACATTAAACCTAGGTCCTGACTGAATATGGTCATTAGTTCCTACTGGAATTTTCAAAAGAACACGGAAACATGGATAGTAACACCAGAAAAAGCTGACTCTCTGCTTTTGGGTACTTCATCAACCCCTCCCCCCCTCCCCCCACACCCCAACCACACCCCACCATCTGACTGGCTACAAAACCCCTTGCTTTCCATACAACATTGGATTCCCAAATGTGTCATATGAGTATAGTATAGGAGTATTGAGTTCTCAGTGGATCTGTGTCCTGAAATAAAGGTCAAATTAAATTATATAAATAAATGACAATGTATAAAGGATACTAAATATGTCTGGTCACTGCTTACCAGTGCCATGATTGGATGTTGGACACCCCTGACTACAAAATATTTTACTGTTTAAATTGTACAATACTTTTTCAAGTATATCTAATATGTCGTCTGAAGAAATGTAACATCATTCAGAACTTCAGTGAAACATTTTAGTTGGACAAAACAAACCCATACCAAGTGTAGGCATAACATGGAATATAAACAGAGTAAATGCTTGAAGCATTAAGTCAAAAGCCCTGTTTTTAAAAATGCTCTGTGTGACACATAAAGACTATTGTTGTGTAAATGGCCAAGATAAATGAGATATAGCTATGTTTGTGGTTGTGGTTTCCTGTCAAAGGATTAATGTTTAACTCATCTGGATGATAGGAAACTACAGCATTTGCTAGCCAAATATACCCATTTATTTGCAGTGCTAGAACAAGCAACAACTTAATAAAAGGCAACTAATATAAGCAGTTTTGACATTAGACTGTAGCATTAGTTCGCTGTATTTAATTATTTATATTTAATTAGAAAATATCAAATTTAATTGGTAGCATGTTAAATGTCTTTTTAGTGGATGAGTAGTTGCAGTATTATTTGTATTGATGCATCTGTAGCATACTGAATTCATAGGGATACTTAACTTTCTGGGGTTTTTCCAAGACATTTTTGATTAGATTTTATTTCTAAAATCTAAAATAACCTTCATTTTAACAATTAAGGATGTTTTAGCTATTTACAGAAGCATCTGACGACCTGCTGACATTACAAGCAAAAAAAAGAGAAAAAAAACATGTAAATGTAAAATAAACTGTACAGTGATATTATGACCGCAGGAATTGGATTTGTGCATATTACCATACTATAATTTATATGTCTAGTCCAATTTTTGGTAGGAATTATTTCCAGTGAGACGCATGCTGAAACAGCTGCACTCAATTAAAGAAGTGTCACGGCTTCCTATGTCAACAGCACTACATATGGAGAGAGGCAAATTACTGTGTGAGACCGAGAAAGAGAGACCTCAAAGCAACAACAAACTGACAGGACTGAAAATTGTTTGTGTTTGTGCAAATGACAACCTGTGGGGTAAAAAGGTCTTCATGTCCCTTTTGCAAGCTACCATTAGACAACCCAGCTCTATTGAAAATGTGAATAATTGTCCTCAAATGGAATGTCAGCGTATCGTTTCACCTTCCCTGTTTGACCTCTCAGCCTCTCTCAGTTTCAGTGCCAGACAGAGTTGTTCCTGATTGGTTCTCCATCTAAGCTTTTAAATGCGTAACTCTCTTAATTATTAGGCTAAATGAATGCAGGTGACCATGTGTTGGAGAGATAAAGCAGTTCAGGCTGTGGATATACAAGTGGCTCAGGCTATTTATAATACATCAGACTCCTGCAATCAAGTCTTCAAAAACCAGAAACAATACTGGCACTCTAGGATCAGTATTGCCTTCACCTCCTATAGCAACTAATATTGCACTAATATTGTTATTGTATACAGGGTTGTTCAGGTATACCTTTTCACCTACGATACGTTTGGTATCAAGATGCCACTTAAATACTTTGGAAAAAGCAGTCAACAAACCTTTTCACTAGTTTTCTCTAAGAACAACCCAGAGTATGTTTTAATGACATGCGTCTAGACAATAAATATATGAAGGAAAAACATGATAATTGCAGCTTACTGAGTGCAGCAGCAAGTGGAAATATGCCTTGTCTTGTGTCTGCTTTACACTGTGCAAATATGGGCTTGAGACTTGCTTTTTATGTTGTTCTGTTATCAAATTCTCTGAACAAATACACATACACAAAAAAAAATTTTTTTAAAGGCCGCCATTGTAAATAAGAATTTGTTCTTAATGACTTGCCTTGTGAAATAAAGGTGAAATGAAAATGAAAAAAAAAATTGTAAGCAAAATACTGTAAATGTACTCTTATCAGCATCTCCTTGTGTATGTAGTAAAATAAGTTTTTTTTAAATTCTGTATCGTTCTCACAGCTACCAGACATAAATTTTGCAAAAAAATTTAAATAAATCCGAAGTCAGACATTTCTGTTTAGATTTTGACAAGGCCTTGACGAAATGCATGGGATGCAACTGGAAAAGAAATGAAATACGCCATAATTCTATCGTTTGGCCCAACCAAATGCATACCTATGAAAATAATGGTTCTTTCAAAGGGTAGTATACATGCTGTATTCACACTCCGTGCATGTTCTAATATAATGGTAATTCTTCTCTCATGTGGCTGCACAAAGAGGCAAGTTTCATGTCCCAAGGACTGCATTCCAATCCAACGGCAGTTTGGTCAGATGTGGTCAGAACAGAGTGATGAGAGAAGTCACGCCTCTGTGTTAAATTTTGAATCTGAAGGCGACCAAAGATTATAAATGTGAGCATTACCCAGGTGAGTCTATTCTTGTCACCACAAGTCTCACAGGACAATATTCTCACTCTTCAACTACACAACAAACGGTATTGAATAACCAGCACCTCCATCTTAAGCTTTTTTCTGACATGTGTGAATTTTGAATTCACATGTGAATATTTGTTATGCAGTTCTAACAGCTTTATTTTACTGTTAATGGGGTAAAAAGGGATGATATTATTTGATGATATTATATCAGGAATCTGATAAACTTAACCTGAGTCTTAAATTATTAGAATAAATCTTAAGACTTAAATCTGTACGTTGTCCCTTTAATACACTGTTTGGCCTTTAAAAAAGTGTGTGTGTGTGTGCATATGCGTGTGTAAGTGCATGTGTGCATATGCGTGTGTAAGTGCATGTGCGTGTGTGTGTGTGTGCATATGCGTGTGTAAGTGCGTGTGTGTGTGTGTGTGTGTGTGCATGTGTGTGAGTGTGTGAATAAGAAACCACAGGAAAAATGAATAAGATCGTTTACCCACCAGGTTTAGCAAGTCAGAGGTATCTCCCAAATAATTAATGCTCTTGTCATCCTCGTGGGATTTCTCATCGGTGGATCTTTCACGTTCCCTTCTTCCTGCGGTCAAGCAGAGGAGACTGAGTTACCAGACTGACCGTGATACACTGATTACAGTAACATCTGGCCACTTCCTCTCCAGCTTTACCTTTCCTGAGCTCCACTGGGGATTAAAAGAATTAAACTCTTATGATCTTTCTTAGTGGAATAAATCAACCGTACAAATGCAAAATTTTACTCCCCCTCATCAGAACACTCATTGCAGAACACTCATTTTAAAAGGACTGTTTTTAAAAGCACTAAAGTATTAAAAACAAAACAACAAGTGAAATGTTTGGTTTCTTACCCCTCAGTACACAGTAAGTAGATGGGCTCAACTATTTTAACAGTACATGTGTAGATATCGTACATAAGGTACCATAACTACTGTGTAGGTTATGGGATCAAATTGCAGGACAATTGCTATCTTTAATATGATTTCTATTGTACCCTTGAACAAGATTCTTAACCTGAATTGCTTCAGTAAAAATATCCAGCTGTATAAGTTCATTAGCTGATATATATATATGTATATAAAAACAATGTAAGCTGTAGGTGTCATTCTGGTTAAGGAAAACTGCTAAACATATAAATGAAATTGAAATTTTAGATAATTGCATAAGTTTGAAGAATTGTTCCTAAAAAATAGAATCATTTGGCTGCTCACACTCAGTACACAGGTAGTACTAGAGTAGACGGCTGATAAATTTTTTTAGAATCTGTACATCCAGCTATAAGTGTTCTCTTTTTCAGGAGTACCCTTTAGCTGCCCATACCTGTCCTCGGAGGGGCCGGTTTGTGTGTGTTCCTGGGTGGCCGTCTGGCAGGAAGGGTCTGGCTGGGAACTGGCAAGGAGGCACTGAGGAACCCACATGTCAAAGCAGGCAAGGTGCGGAACATGGGCCCAAACTGGTCCGGAGACCGCTCCTGAAAACCAGCAGTCGCTCACCTGAGTTACTCGCAGGGAACAGTCAGACCTGTCACAGCTTAATGAGTAAGCTTGTGAGCATGAATTAGCTTCTTTATGCTTGTCAGATGAATGGCCTCCTGTGTGAATAAGAAATGCGGCAGTGCCAGACCTGGGATTTGAAGCCACGGCCTTGAATTTGTGTTAGAACACTGACCCCTAGTGGAACAAAAATTAATTAACACTTAACCTACAGTACAAAACCTGCCAAATGGAAAAAGCATTATCTTTAATTTGTCTCAATTTATAGGAATATCAGTAACAAAATAAGCATGTTAAATGCTCAGTTAATAAACTCAAAAGCTCACTGACTCATAAAGAATCATAAATTGGCTAAAGCTAAAATAAAATGCTATTAAAACCTGTCCCCATCTTCATAAAGTGTCTCAAAGTGCTGATCTAGGGTCCGGTTTCTCTTGTTTATATCTTAGCCTTATTCTTAATGGGCTAAAAGGGAGAAATGATCGAAGATCAGCACTGTTACTCTGAGATGCCTTGTAAATATAGGCCCTGATCTCAGTAGCTGGGAAGGTCAACAGCATTAAAATGGCGGGCGAGACGGAGACGGCTGCTCTCACCCTCTCTCTGCGCCTCAGCCGGGCAGACAGGCTCCTTTGGAGGGGGGCGGGGGCAGAGGTGCTGCCCAGGAGCTCCATGTAGGACATCTCCAGGTAGTTTTCTGTGACGTCATCGTCTTCCAGTGACAACTCCTCCTCTTCAGACCTGGGCACAGCCAGTACCAGCATGTGGCAGCCTCCGCAGGCCACCTGGAACACATTTATATAATCACACATACGTACACGCACACACACGAAAACACACACATACTGTACATACGCACAAACATACACATACTGTACACATACACGCACGCACACACGCATGCACACGCATGCACACGCAAACACACATACATACATCCACGTGCAAACACACATGCACGCACAAACACACACATACTGTTCACACGTGCAAACATACACACACACACATACACACATGCTGACACCCAACACGTTTAAAAGTTATTTTGTGTCGCGTGGGAATAGTAACTATACTAGTGTCTTGCTCTGTTATGTGCAAAATAAATACATGAATGACATATTTTTAACCAAAGGTTAATCGGTTTTTACTGTCATAGGGGCATGTTACTGTGGTTACTCGGTTAACCGATTGACAGCCCTAACACACACATTCACACACACACACACACCAATCTCCATGGTAACCTGAGGGGGTCCCCGCGGGACTGGGGACTCACAGACTGCACGCGGTACTTGAGGAAGCGCGGGCTCAGCGTGGGCTTGAACAGGTTGGTGAAATTCTCCTCCCCCTGGCCCAGCTTCCCATGGCGGCCATCTCCAAACGTGTACAGAAGCCCAGTGTCTGGGGGGAGAAAACAAGCAGGGGGCCACGTTTAGCCTGGCGGAATCTCCCACAGCAAACATTTAGCCACTATGCTTGCTATGCGAGAGCTTCAAGAGAAGAGCCGAGGTGAGGCACCAAACAGATGTGAAATAACAGCATCTAAAATTCGCCCGGATCCTCTGTCCCAAGCCTGGTTCCCTGACTCCTATACTACACTGCAGCCCGAAACTAAAGAAAGACGTAATCAATGCGGGCTGTGAGCTGGGAACTGGAGACGCGCACACATGTTTCTGCGTAGCGTTCGCTGCGACCGCTGACCTGTGACCACGGCGGTGTGGTTCTCTCCGCACGCCGCGCGGCTGAGCCTCCCCTTCCGGAAGTGCTCCACCACTCTGGGGACGGGGGACTGGAAGATAAAGGTGCCGTGGCCCAGCTGTCCAAACTGACCCAGCCCGAACGTGTAGAGCTCATCCTCTGAAACAGCACAGAGAAGGTGGTGCTCACATGTCAGGAAATGTCTCGGGTAACAGGTTCAACACTGCAGGGGTCTTCATCAGATAGAGCTCAACAGGTTGGAATATTGTCCACATCATTAACCCTTTTGAGGAGCAGTGAACACAGAGAATCTTTTCTTTCACCACCATCAAAAGCACATGGATAAGAATCAGGACACTGTTCTGAGAGGTCATACACTATACAGTCTGAATACATTTTAATATGAAATATTTGATGCCTGTTCCTGTATTCTTTCCAAGCAGGCAGGCCCTTGCCAGGCTGCAAATGCCTTGTAAACATTTTGAGTAAATGGGCCAGAGCCATCATGGAGGATTCAGGTGCCGAAAGGGAGGTTTTCACACCCAGTGTTCTTCAGAAACCCTCCTCCATCCTCCTACCTGTGAGGGCCACGGTGTGGCCCCCGCCACAGGCCACCTGGATGACCCGGTCTGTTATGGTCAGCACAGGCTGAGGCACTCTGTGCTCGTCTAGCTGCTCAGGGGATAAGCCCAGCTTCCCCCCGTCACGCTCCCCAAAGGTGAACAGGTCCCCATCAACTGCAGACAGGTACAGAAATGAGGTACAGATTAATGATGACAGAGCGGGTTTCACATTGGCAAAGACAATTTAACAACTGTCCCACACTTCCTCCAGTCCACATAAAGACTTCCTGTTTCTGATCACAGTGCTCTGGTGATGGCTGCCAGCTATGGAAATCTATGTTGTTTGTGACCAACTTCTTCCTTTTTTCCTCCCAATTCAAAGTTTTTTTCTTTTTCACAGGCGTGGTATAACCAACTGTCTACCACCTTCAAAAATAGCTGAGAATGGTGACATTTCTGCTAACCACACCCACTCTCTGAGCAGCAGGTATATGCTTCTGTTATCAGGCCACAGATGTCGAATATCAGCTTTTAAGGCAGATATCATTGGTCTCCATGAGTGTGTGTGTGAGTGCGTGCGTGTGTGTGTATATGTGTGTATATGTGTGTGTGCGCGTGTGTGGGCTCATACTTGTGACAAAAGCAGAGTGGTAGTAGCCACAGGAGACCCAGGAGATAGGCCTGCCCACGGTCACCTCCCGAGGGCGCAGTGTGTTGCTCTCATCTCCCAGTCCGATCTGACCCTCCGAGTTGTCCCCCCACATAAACAACCTCCCATCCTCTGCAAAGAAAACAGAGAGCAAGAAGACATGTTATGCAAAACACTAACTGCAGTGTGAGAGTCTCCAATATGACTGTGCCTGAGTAATCAGGAAATACAGATTTTCGGCCCTAAATATCTCTTGTGCCAGGAGAACATCCTGTCCTGATATCACCTGTCAAAGAATGCACCTTTGGACCTATCACAGAAGAGCGAACAGGTGAAGGTGAGAGTGTCATGCATACCAGTGAGAGCAGCAGAGATGTTGCAGCCGGCAGCCAGCATTTTGATTGGGCCCTGGCAGCTGAAGAAGCCCAGCAGCTGGAACGACGTCCTGTCCTCACGGTCTCCGAGGCCCAGCTGCCCTTCTCTGTTGCCGCCGGCCGCGTACACGTTCCCTCGCGCTGAGAAGCAGTCATCATCGCTCGCTTACTCCGCAACCTTACCCTTACACAGAGCTCAAACTCAAAACCGTCTGCTCACGGGTCCAGTGTGATGAAATCTTACTTCACGTGTGACTTTATGATGGTAAATTCACAGGAACAGCAAGCCATCATAATCTGCTCTGACATTCAGATATTTATTGCATTTTATTACAGGAATTTTTTTCACTGATTTATTCACAGATTTTGTGCCACAGTCATATCAAATGAGTATAGGCGCTGTAGTATATATAATCTACAGTATATACAATATATCCATCAAAATCAATGCTTTATATATTCTTAAATGTTGTGTAAACTTACATGTGTACACGATTGTGTGATTCCGTCCACAAGCAGCTAGCATCACTCTTTCAGGCTTTAGGGCTTAAAACAAAATAAAGAATGAATTATTTTTTGGGATATGAATTTTAAAAACAAGGATAATTTAACACTGCAAAGAGAATAATCATAAAACAGCCACACTGATTATTCTCCTGCCATTACTACAGAGGCAGAAAAATAATTTAATCATAGCAATTTAACAAAGACACTTACCTGACCTGGTTTACTGGGTCTAAATTGGTTGGTTATTATAAAGTACTGCAAAAATAATGAACCAACTCTCCGTGACCAGTGTCAGGCAAATATCCGGACTGGATATAGAACTGCACCGTCAGTATCAATTTTCACATACATCTGAAAAGTGTGTTTAATTGTGTAACGTGTGACACAGTGGTGCCACATTTGTGCCAAGGCAAGAACCTGATTTTGCACTTTATTTGCACTTGCAAAACAACACCTATGGCATGTGCTGATTGGGCCCCCGAGACCATCTCTGCCTATTATTTCCAGTAAACATCTATGTTTCATATACAGGGAAAGCAGAAAGTCAGAGAACTATTCTTTATTTCTTAGACACTGATTTAAGATACAAAGTTTTCATAAACAAATCCCCACTACATGTACCGGAGTACATGACCTAACATTAATGCTGCATTGAGAATGTTCAATGATGAGAACAGGCAACTTTCCCCATCTAGGCCATGAGTTTAGTCAGCTGCAGTCCAAACATATGTAAAATTCTTTATCTCAAATGTTTTCACTTGTTAGATGCCAGTAAGTCAGAAGCGAAAGAAAAACCTATTCCCCTGTCATATGTTTTTGCCAGTACCATTGTTTCATCAAATATCCACAGAGATATACACTGGAGTATTTCCAGTTTGTCCTGCATCTATACAATTGAACCATTTCAAATATTTGTTTGACTGGGATCTTAATGCAAGCTCTTGATGCATGTCTAACAACCACTTAATGCTTAGGGTACTATTAACCCTTTATTTTATTTTTGATGTGTGTGTGCATAAACATAACTGACAGGGAGAACACACTAAGAAAATTGGGCTTCAATGTGTAGGGTAAATAATAGTGTCATATCCCATATTTTTTCTCACAGTAGTGGTCCAGCACACAGCCCAGTTTTTTAATAAACGCCTGTCTCAAGGGAGTGTTGCTGAGAATTATTACCAGTGCAATGTAACTTCAGCTGTAAACCAATAATGGCTCGAGGGCCGCACATACAAATCAGAAGGAAGGAAAGTGGCTCTAACGCTGTATTCACACAGAGAAGAACTGCCAGATTGGAAGGCTGTGGATCTACCCCCACCACTCCATGTGCTTCTGCTGCTTTGGAGATTACACAAGATTACAGACTGGGGATTACAGCTGCAGAGCAGAAACAAATCCAGGTCTGTGTCTTTGGTGAAGCCCCTCCCTCCCTTCTACAGCCCTGTTTGTGCCCCGATTCCTCACCAAGTAGCATGTAAGCCTCAGGATTAATAAACAGTCAAAAATGCAAGTTACCTGCATGTTACATCATGTTACGCAAGTTGTAACATGCTACACATTTGTGGGGCTATAACAGCAGAGCACACTTCAGATGCACTTTGGCTTTCTGAACCTGAGGCTTATTTATGGGCATCCAGCAGGAAGTGCCTTTCAGCAAAAAAAAAAACACAACTGCAAATGGAAGCAAAGAACATCAGAAAGTTCTTGTTGCCATTGGCAACAGATAACACTTGGCCATGGCATCACAGGCAGAAATCGGGGTGACTAACCTTTCACACAAGTGGGTTTATTCACTGTCGTCTTTGTTCCCAGGCCCAGCTGGCCCCAGTTATTACTGCCAAACATATACAGTTTCCCATCGCCTGTGAAGACACAAACAATCAGAAAACAGCATGCTGCTTGGAGCAAGCACAGCCTGTCCAGCCAAAGAGTAACCCTCTATTCAGTATTTACATACATACACTTACATTCTTAAGATTGACATTCTACATTACTGGAACTGGATATTATGGACTCTTAATGGAGGTTAAAATTAAATAAGTCTTTTCCCTAATATAGTATGAAAAATTATGTTTCAGAAAAATTATGATTAAAAATGCCTCCCCTAATAGTAGACTCATTAGATCTGTGTTTAAAATCATATACAGTGGTGGCAATTCAGTACAGTGAAACACTGCATGTAGAAGAGAAAAGTAAAATAAATTTATCATAAATAAATAAATAAATAAATAAATAAATGTCAACACCTGTGATTAATGCTGTGTGTTCATCACCGCAGCAGATTTCCACAGGTCTGTCATTTCTCAGCCAGAATTTGCTGGGTACATTGTCTGCAAACTTGCTTTTCCCAAAAGTGAACACTGCTCCAGATTCTATACGGAAAACAAGAAAAAAATAACAGTTATAAATTATCAGTGTGTACGGGGCATGAGCCGCCAACCACAAGCTGCTGGACAAAGCAAAAGCTGACCAGTTACCGATTACCAGTATGACTGTCTGCAACTAGATCAAAGCTAGCATGTGTAATTAGAGAACATGGGTAGGCTAACATGATGGCTCGACAGATTTGCTGTAAAATATGTTAGTGATCAGTTGAGGAAATTGTGTCATTCACTTTACCAGGTATCTCCTGCACTGTCTCTCCCGTCATTGTTCTAATCAGCTCTACAACTGCCCCCAGCCTGGTGCCCTCCAAAAGATCTGGGGCTCAACAGGCTAAAAGGTTTAAGCTACGATATATTGCGGCAAAGATTGTGGAAGAAAGAATCAAGATATACATGTTGTAATTAAAGTAAACGGGAAACGTTTAGTCTGTGCAAGTGGTAGTCAGACTGCTGTACGTCTGGGAATTTAATGGATAAGCAATGAAAACTAACGGTATAATATGTAAATGTCTTTACATAAATATTAAAATGTATTTACATGTATTCAAGCAGATCATTATGCGAAAACATCCTAAGAGCAAGCTGGAAAGCAAGTCTAGATAATTTCTCGGTCGTGCAAAAAAATAAAAAATAATAAAAGAAGACAGGTCGAACACATTCATTTAGTCATTGAAGGTAAGTTAATAGAAACATCGAACGACTTAGTGTGCAGAATACTATAGTATAGTACAGCTCCTATACCCGCAGTAATGTCGTAGGATTTCTGTATTTCCGTCCAAATATTTACCTGGCCACTTAGGCATTACTAATCATTCCAAAATTATGACTCGTTTAGTTTGTGAGTAAAATAACTCATATTGTTATTCGCACAGGCAGAAAGCCCTGTGGCTTACATCTCTCGTCGTATCGTTTTTTATTTTTTATTGTCCTGAACTACCCGGATGTCGACAAAATTTCGTAGTAACTAGAGGTCGCCGTTTGACCGCCTATTTCCCCCCACAGTTCTGCGGTTTTCCCAGGAGCTTCCCACCGGTCGTTCTGTTCCACTAATTCAAAGAGCGTCTGCAGGGATTTACATACATGTCCACACCACGGAACCCACTAAACTAACCGAAAGGCACCAATCAAACGGAAGTGCGCTTTCCTCCTATTCAGAATGTGGATGGAGTTCAAGTAGACAGAAAAGCGCACAAAATTAGAAGGCCCGAAAAGGACCGTCCGAGATGATATGATAACAGATCTAAAGAAGATTATCATATCATCATCAATAACAACAACAACAACAACAATAATAATAATAATAATAATAATGTGTAACAACTGCCGACAACATCAACATCACGGTTATGGTTCCAATAGGCTACGTACAGTGATCTGTCCAACTCAAAATTATATTAAACCCAAACCCATACATTAAAATCGGTAGATTTAACTGTTCGCGATTGTTGTAATTGCTCAGGTGTAGGTAGGTGTGTGAGAATGTAGGCTAGCTCTTTCTCCAGATTGATATAATGACAGTAAAAGTTAACATAGCAATTTCTTTGAACATCAATTAATTAATTAATTATTTCATTCATTCTTGGTTATCTATTTTGTGTAGTGCAGTGGGTCTATGGTAGAATTAGAGAAACGTACTTAATAAATGTTTTGATGAAATGAAAAAAAAAAATTAAAGCTCACAATAATCTCATAAAAGACCTCAAAACAAGAATGTTTTATTTTGGCTTTTAAAGGACCATAGGACTGGACAGGACTACCGTGATTGTCCAGCCCCAGCCACCGTAGTCAGCATTTCAGCACGCTAACGTGCAAAAGCCAGGGTTTTTTAACATGAGTTGAAATCAGTCGGTTGAAATGCGAGTAGTCAGGGGGTTTAACGTGCTGAAAACGTGTGAGACTCGCTGTGTTGGATGCAACCCCATTTTAATTTAATAAAACCGAGTTGGTCTTTAAAAAAGCAACGGCCAGTCAAAATGTTTAGGGTCAAGAATTCGCTTTTTTGTGTTCTGAAAACTTTTCCTAACATCAGTGTTAGAAAATTTGGGTAAGATAATCTCCACCAACCGGCACAAGAAAAGCTTTTGCTGCATGCCTGATGCAATGCAACAGAGCACTGCTGAATGTGTTGATATCGACATATTGCTGGGCATGCTGTTGTAACTTGTAAACTGTTTTGACAGTTACATCTAAAAATGTATTTCTTTTCATCTTAAATGTTTAAATATCGTTCACTGCAAGCGAAATGCAACTAGTGGACATTTGTTCTTGAGCATAGTCACTTTATTTCTGCAGAGAAATGTGTAGCATATCTTTTTTTAATAAATGATTTTTTTAACAGCACTGGACGCATGGACAAAGTGAATCTCAAGGGTCGTAGTTTGCTGACACTAAGAGATTTCAGCTCTGATGAAATAAAACGGTTGCTTTGGATATCACGAGATCTGAAACAGAGAATTAAGCATGAAGGACAGGTAGGCCTATCGTTTATTCATTTATTCCCTTTGTATATTTGATAGAACGAAGATAATTACGGAAAGACATGTCACGACTAAATACTCATCCATTATGTATGCTCATGCATTAATTCGTATTCACATTATCAGTGTAGTGAATATGAATATAATAAATGAGAAAATCTGCCCTATGCTTATTTCCAGTACCTTCCTCTTCTTCAAGGAAAGTCGATTGCAATGATATTTGAGAAGAGGAGCACCAGAACTCGCATGTCCACAGAAACAGGTGTTACTACAAAAAAAGTGAAGCACGTTTTACCAGCTGTTGAATAAAATCACAGTTATTAGATCGAAGGTTGCCATGTGTGGGAACCATCGTGGTGTGTTCTTACTGTTTGAACACAGCACGCTAATAGCGTGTTTTTTACTACTGTACATAAATGTGAAGGTCACTTTTGTTACAGAAATTTTTCCTCCCTCGAACTTATGAAGTAATACTGTATGCTTTGTACCCCTTTTTCGTAGTACGAAAATTACCACAGTGGGAGTTTTGCCCCATTTTCTGGGCTCTATAACACATTTGTTTTCCCAAGGAGCACATATTATGCTCCTAAAATGAAAAATCTAGGAGCACACTAGTGAATCCAGTTTTAGTAGATGCACTCCTAATTTATTTTTCCTGTTAACAGAACACATAGGAGCAATTGGAGCAATTTTTAGGAGCAATTGTTCCTAACATGGGAGCGCTGTAGAGCCCTGCTTTTTTCAAGTGTGTGCTGACCTGCTCTTCTCTGGGTGCTCACCAGAGGTGATGAATAGAGAGGTCAAGGTTGAGCCTGTACACAATAAAAACTGCGGAGTGTGCGGGTTGCTGCCTGCTCTGTCTGGCAGCCATTGTGTTCTCCCAGTTAAAAATGTATTGCACCCACTGCCCACTGCCCACTGCCCCACACAGTTAGTGCCCCTCATCCAGTGCCCTTGCATGAATGACTAGACCGCAGTGTTGACAAGCATGACGTTTTCAGCCCAACTGTCTGTATTGCCATTGATTACGCACCAATTTATGGGAATGAAAAGCCAACTGCCAATTTTTTGGTTTTTTCATAACATGATGTCAATCTTCTTAAAATGCTCATTTTGAATTTTAATGACAAGCTGGAGTAATTTCTGAGCTGCAATGACTTTGCAAGCTACTTTGGGTTATATTGTGTGCATTTTCTTGCTTTGGACTGCAAACCCCAAATACCTTCATAGCAGCCATTGTAAAGGTAGCACGTCGACAGAAACGTATGCAAATATCTATATCTTTCATTGTACACATAAGCTATTTGTGCTAATCAAAATAAACATTAAAATACAAAAAATATTTTAAAAACCCAGAAAGTAAGCTATCCATTTAAACATTTGTACTTCCTGTTTTAATGTAAACACAGGCTTTGCACTGCTAGGAGGGCATCCATGCTTCCTGACCAGTCAGGATATTCACCTGGGCACCAATGAGAGCACCACTGACACTGCCAGGTCAGTCTGTTGTTTTTTGTTTTGTTTGCTTTTGTTTGATTCATTTATTTTTTGTTTATTTTGTTGTATCTTTTCCCCTTGTTCATTTTTATGGACTTCCTGCTGGACTTGTGCTTTTTTTTTTTTTTAGTTTCTCTGCCTTGTGTCTTTATGTGATTGTCTTGTGGCCTGTAATGTTTGTGCCTTTGTTTTGTATTCTATGAGGCTTTTTGCCCAATATGTTTTGGGTGTCATATTCTGTTGAAAGTATTGATAAACAAAACATATGTTTGGAATACTGGGAATGAACAAATACGTAAAAAGACTTTTATAATTTATTTACTGTTTGGTTTTAAGGCAATGGCAGAATGGATTTCTAGCAGCAACGGATGCTGCTTGCAAAAATTGGTATGGTATATATGTAAAGAAATAAGTAACCATCTAGTTTTGTTGTTTGACGCTTTGCGGTTTAATTTCTCAATGGCTGCAAATGGTTGGAAGTGTGGGCCAAATGTGTCGGGTGAGTGTCTTGTGTTTCTTTTAAATACTCGCTCAGCACCCTCTTGACACCTGTCAGCCTCGACAGATTTGAGTAGCGCGGTGGGAGATGAGGGACAGGGGAATTTGTGACATGGCTGCTGGCGATGCCAACAGCTGTGCGGAGAGATGGCCGCCATGTGCTCCGTTGGCGTGTGCTGCCTGAAGCCCTGCTTGCAGACAGTGCTGCACAGATGCATTGTGGGTGGACGGGTCTGGAAATTGGCTCCCGGAGAGCGGCACCTGTGATTTGCTCAATTTTAACATCTCATGCCTGCTCACAGTGTTACTGTTGCCAAGCAGCCTGTCACTCTGACTCGAGCTTCTAGAAGTCCACATCAGAAGCTGCAAAACCTGCTCACTTTGTCTAAACACTCATAATGTTTTATTCTTTTGCCATAAGTTGTCAAATATTTTTAATTAGAATTTATGGTGTTAAATAAATTATAGGGTAACACAGGTAATTTTTTTCAGTATCATCATCATATCCTATGAAAAGATCAAAACCAATAATATTTCTGTCCAACTCTCAATTAATTATCCTACAAACAATTATTGTCTATGTAGCCTATTCCAATTAATTACACATCACTGCCACACATTTTCTTACAATGTAAGTGTTCTAGCCTGGAATTTTCCTTCAAGGTTCCCCTCAGAAAATAACTTGTATTTAACTGTACTACCAGCTCTTACCAGATGAGGGCAGTCCTTCTGAACAAAGGCCTTGGATTTAAGTGGACCTAGACAGGTTGCTTTCCTTTTTGGGTGCTTTAGAGAAACAGAAATGTTGGGGGAACACAACTCTTGCTGGTTGAATTTAGTGCCTGAAAGTCCATGGTTCCAACTTAACTTGTCTGATTCGAAGCATCATAGTTTTTGTTACTGAACTAATTTACCTTCCCCCCCGAGATTATGAAGTCCTTTATAAAAGACAGCTTGGAGGACTGCAGTCGGCCTGGACCATAGCTCATTTGACCCCCAGAGGTCCTAACTGCCGTGCGTATGTTTTGAAGGGTCCTGTCTGGGCTTACCGATCTCATCCTGGCTCGGGTGTACAGCCACTCTACTCTGGAGGAGCTTGAGAAAGAGGCATCGGTCCCTATCGTCAATGGGCTGTCCGAGCTCTATCACCCCATTCAGATCCTCGCCGACTTCCTGACTCTGCAGGTACACAGGGACTCGCCACAACCCTTTCTTTTTTACACCAGTTGTGAGAATTTAAAGTTTCTGCAAAGTATAGCCAGAAATTAGCAGTATTTCAAATACTTTTGCTTTAAAAGTACATTTGCATGTATTTCATATGTAAGGCAGTTTTCTCACTGTATGGTTTATACAACTGTACCACCTGAAAAATGACCTGCACATCCAACATTTTTATTTTGAGTTTATTTTAAATATGTTTTGTGGTGAAATGCAGTGTATTTTTTGCCTAAACCTGAGGTTTGCATTATTTCATTGCTGATATGATTCATTGCTGAAATGAATTGCTGGGCCTTATTTAAATATAGGCTGGCTGGCAAATAACCAAGTGCAGTTTCAGTGTTTTGTCATTTAACATAGTCTGTGGAGTGTGTTAAATAACTTGGAAATCCTTCTTGGATAAATGTCTGCCAAGTGTAGAAGTGCATGTAAAGTGTGTGAATGTTAATTTGCAGTATTTTTATTGAAATCCCCCCTGACCACACAGTTTCTGTCTCTGACGTGTTGCTCACAGGAACACTACGGGTCTTTGAGCGGGCTGACCCTGTCGTGGATCGGAGACGGCAACAACGTGCTCCACTCCTTCATGATGACCGCTGCCAAGCTGGGCGTTCACCTGAGAGTGGCCACTCCGAAGGTGCGCTTCTCTCCCCGAGCCGAGAGCTTCGCCAGCACCGCCGGGACAAACGCCCGTCTGGAATACTTTAGCTCTGTAGATGCTGGTAAACTCTGAATACACCACAGCGGTGTTTTTGTTATCCGAAGCTCTTGCTCCGAGCGGCCATGTTTGATCGGGGGAAAAACACCTTTTGCCTTATAAATTATTCATTAGAATAAGTCACTAGTTAGAAAGGCTTTCTCAGCATGGCACTGTGACGTGTTTATTGTTAAGTATACTGCAGACCTGATTTGCATTACATTTCATCCGCTGTCCTGTTGAGTTGAGTTTTGTGAAACATGATGTCATCCTTTCCTTTTCTTAACAGGGTTATGAGCCGGACGATGGTATTGTTCAAGAGGCCAAAAAATTTTCACAACAGGTGAGGTTAGGTCAGGCCTGGCCGAAAGAACATAAAGTTTCACTTGATCAACAGAAAATCCCTAATCAGGGGCCGCAAACACCAGTCCAAGAGAGCTGCGGTATCTAGGTTTTTGTTTCTCTTCTTAAATAAACAGCCAATTTAGGCTTTAGAAACAAATTGTGGGGATTCTTTAGCCAATGGCTGACTCAAGTGAAGCACTTTAGTGCTGAAGTATATAAACCACCGGACACTGCAGCCTTCCAGATTTTGAGTTTTAGACTCCTGTCCTATATGAAGCCCTGAGATGAGATGAATACAGTATGTGTGTAAATGAATTGATTTTACAGTGAGCACAGAAATAGATATAGAAGTTTGTATAGAATCTTGTTTAAAAAAAGTCTGTATTACAAAGAGGACAGACAGTTCCTGAAAGTGTCATTCATAGGTAAGTGTGCTTGCAGATCTATAAAGATCTGTATGATTGCAGTGCTGTGGAAGGCGGTAGCTAAACCCTCACACATGCCATGTCCCACACTGTGTCCTCTGTGGGTCAGTTTGGGACCGAGCTGCTCCTGACCCCCGACCCCATGGAGGCGGCCCGTGGCAGCAACGTCCTGGTGACCGATACCTGGATCAGCATGGGCCAGGAGGAAGAGAAGGTCCAGCGGCTGAAGGATTTCCATGGTTACCAGATCACCATGCAGGTAGAGTTACATTAGAAACTTCGATGATTTTCTAAATGATTTTCTATCTCCTTCTGCCTCTCTCTCCTTCCCTCTGTCTCTCTCTCTCCCTCCCTCACTCCCTCCGTCTGCCTCTGTCTCTCCCTTTCTCTCTCCCTCTGTCTGCCTCTCTCTCTCCCCCTCCCTCCCTGCATCTGCCTCTCTCTCCCCCGCTACCTCTCTCTCCCTCTGCATCTTTCTCTCTCCCTCCCTCCCTCCCCCTGCCTCTTTCTCTCTCTCTCACTCTGTCTCTGTCTATACTGTATTGAACTAATATTGGCCCAGATGCAGTGCACATTTGTTGACTGTGTCTGCAGTGTCAGACGTGATAAATAAGGTGTCCCTCAATCACTCACTCACTGACATCTGATCTACAGTGACAGGTCTTAGGGTTTCATGTCATTCTAAAATATGGGCTTTCATTGCTGTTAACGTGCAGCTTTATAACACCTCATAAAGATAGATATATGGTGGAGCAGAGCTATCTGTTCATCTCTGGATTTTCGTACAATAGGATCCTAGCACATAGGCAGCCTGCAGCACAGTGACTGCCCAGCTGACCCAGGACTTGTACCTCTGATCTCCAGACAGGCACCGTGGCGTCGCCAGACTGGACCTTCCTCCACTGTCTCCCTCGTAAGCAGGAGGAAGTGGATGACCAGGTCTTCTACTCGCCACGCTCGCTGGTCTTTCCCGAGGCGGAGAACAGGAAGTGGACCATCATGGTAAACCTCATCTACATCTATCAATTGAGCGGCATAATGGACTCTCTGCAACTTTGCCTTTGACTTCTCCAAAACTAGAACTTCTTGGAATAGGATAGTGAAATACATATTTGTAATACGAAGTCAAGCACCTGGCAGGTTTTAACCCATTTGAGCTCCTTGTCTTCATTTAAGTTGGCACAACATTGAGTGTCACAGGCAGTGAGCTCTATTTTCATCATCTAGAAGCCACTACTCTACTGTCGTGTGCCAGAAACTAATGGAAGACACTACACAGAAACACCACAGGGTTCAAGCTGGTTCACAAATGGGGCACATAAAATTCAGAGTACTTGTAATGTCTGTTTAAAGGGCCCACAGCTTGGCACTACATCTTTAACAGCACCTAAGGCTGTAGCCTTAAACACTTACCAGCCAGCAGCCTTTCAGTTTTTATTTAACATGCAGTGCTATTTGAGATTTGTTTTCGGACAGTTTCAGAAAAGGCAACGAGCAGCCTGTTGGGAAAGGAATTCCAGGTCCAAGTGTTTTATTCATGCACCAAGCACAAACCAGCTCAATGGCTCTTAAATATTATGTGGAAATTAAAAGTAATTGAACGCTTTAAGAAAAACTGTGTAGGAAAAGGCAAAAGGTCAGGTCACTGCAGACCCCCAGCATTGACCAAGGCCTTTTAAACGAGTAAGTGTTCACAATACGTTGCGTGTTGACCCTTATAAGGGACACCGGCATGCAAAATTCAGAGCCCGGCTGTGAACTGCCGTCACACCTCACGAACACAGGGCTGCTCATTTAAAAGAGGGCCAGTCAGTTACACTCAATATGAGAACTATGTTAGTTATGCTTCAGTCGAACATCTGTTTATTTTTGCACTGAAAAGCTGGTTTACCGTACACAGTGTTTGGTCACAGTGTTCGCAATGCTATATTAGATGCAGAAAGGTGCTGCGATCATTACACATACTGTATAATTTAAGATGTGCTTGAATGTCCTTCCAAATGTTTGTTTTCATTGTAATGGCTGTTGTTGGTGGACTGGTACGGGCCATGAATAAAAACACTATTAAGATCACTGAGAATATAAATGCAGTGTTAAATGTATCTGCCTGGTCCCATTGTCTTTGCAGAATATTTTCCTTAATCTAAAATGTTTTTGTTTTTTGTTTTGCCTGCTTCTAGGGACTGATGGTTGCTTTGCTGACAGACTACAAACCAAAGATGCCAATGCTGAAGTTCTGAAGTGCTAAAATAACATGCATTCCATAAGGATCCACAATTCTAAGTGTTTATATAAAAATAAAATGAGGAAATGACTAGACAACCATTTTGTTTAATGCTTTTTTCTATCAGAGTGTATCCTTTGGGTATAAGTGTGGGACGAAAAGTATTGTTTTTATTTACCCATGTTGTTGAGTGCAGGGACATCGAAGGATGAAGAAGTGCAATTTAATTTGTATAATTTCCATAATTGCTGTTATTATACTGTCTGTGCTTAATGAAATTAAATTGTGTCCTGTAGAGGGTGTCACTGAGGGGGAGGGCAGTTTGTGTCTTTATTGGTCAGAGGGCCGAGGGCGGCTGCGCTGTGTAAGACTGCGGAGGACCAGTTTAGCGAAGCCCAGTGGAGAATCGCAGCAACGCAACTGAAAAGCTGTGCGCTTCGCTTTACTGTATTATGGCATCTAGGAGAATGGAGACTAAACCAGTGATAACCTGTCTCAAAACCCTCCTCATCGTCTATTCCTTCGTGTTCTGGGTAAGCAAATCCCCATCTGAAATGGGTCTTTCGTGACGAATCTATGTTTGAAGCCGTGATCTACTTTTGAAACGATGCGATAGTGTTTTTAAAAAATATATATATTTCCATGTTTTGCACTGGCACTACTGGAAAACAAGTGCATGTAGCCTACCTAATTCCAACGAGGGCGGCATCATTCTGCTACCGCTAGATGCACTAAATGTATGTCGTCTATTTATTCCTTTTGTTGTTGTTTTCTGAATGTCTTTATTTGCCGATTTGAAAGATTTCTTGTAATCACAAGAATGCCCTCCATTGTTATGCAGTCGTGGTCTGAACATATCCGGAGCAGAATCGTTTCCTCCTTAATGAAATACACAAACAAACAACAACAAAAAAACACATATATTCCGAATACTAGCCGCATATTAATGTGGTGTTTGTTCTGTAACTTGTGACCTAATAAGCGTGAAAAAAACGAAGATGACGGGTCTTAAACCAAAAAGCATCCACGCATGCAAACATAATGGGGTGTTCTCTGCGCCGATGTAATTCGTGCATAGCATCATTGATGGACTTCGGCATTGTTTAACATCATGGAGTAGGCTAAAATCAATGCAGCTAGAACCATGTTAACCGATTGCCTAACTATTTGGTATCTGCTTTGGCACCGCCCTTGTTGCGTTCTCGTTACCTCCCGTTTACGAAGTAGGCTGCTGTGTTCAATCATGTGAACATGATGTGCGTCCGTATAACTGATGTCGTGATTCAAGCTTACTTTCACGGATTGTTGACCTCATAGATTACATAAAACGACAATTGTCCGTCTACAGTTTGTTTGCTGGAGAGAAATAAATTGAATATCGGGGATCGACTTTAGTGCTCTAGCAATGGAAACGGGTACGTGCGGACTACAACTCACAGCACTGCATATAGCCTAGTTCTGGTAATGCAAAACGATATAATTAGGAAGACGGGGCCGAAAGAATTTGAGTTGGATGGTTATTTCCTTAATATTATGCAATATTGAACCAACTGTGAAATCGTGCTTGCAGGCTTGTGTAGGCGTAGTCTATCATGTTGGACTGCTATGGTGCGATACATCAAAGTTATTATAATTAAATTATGCATTGGAATTCGTGTGTGATTGCACAGGTTTCAGGCATCCCGAAGTGAGCTCTCGAGTAAATTACAATGTAAAGAGTAAGACGTTTAGCTATTTCGGATACGAATCATGGTTATGTTGAAGGAACAAAGAACGACCAGTGCTGCAGTATAAATGTATTTAAATAGGCCTATAGAACTGAAGTGAGAATGTATTTATAAAACGATTATAGGGACTTAATGTTCAAGACCAGGCTTGGCAGGGGTGTGTCTTCTGCTGGGAAAATGCCAATACCTGATAACCTCTTCGTATTATTGAACAAAACCTTTATTATGTTTGTTTAAGAAAGGTCTTAAATGTAGCCTATGTCTAGACCTGTGGAAGTGATGCTTAGGTCTAAATAAAATAGATGTATTGTCATGGGCTTGACAAAATGTATTATCCTAGACATTAAAACATAAATCATAACAGAAGTAATTACTAGAAGGTTACGACTGCAAAAGTAATTATAGTCTGTATCAACTGAGAAGTTTTTATGCGGTGTTATTATTTAAGTTATCTAGCATCACTGTGTGTGTGTGTGTGTGTGTGTGTGTGTGTGTGTGTGTGTGTGTGTGTGTGTGGATAGACTATGTATGGGACTAAGGGTCTTAATCTAAGACTGGCAAATAATTCATGACTGAGGAACAAACACTGCATATCAGGTTATCTGTCGTAGCGCTAGTGGATTTATCACTTGTCAACAGGATTTTAACCTTCATTAAACAATGAATTTATCCAAATAGTACCTTGTGTTAGTAGTAAGACAAATCAAGTTTGAATATTTTCTATTGATTGGTTGATTGGTGACCACCCATCTGTGATCATAGCACCTCAAGTCCCCCCCCCCCCCAAAATCACTTTGTGCCACATTGCATAATGCCACAAATGCCCTGTGTGGTAGTGAAAATAGTACCAGTCACAGACTGTGCTCACATTCCTGATGGCAATAGATTTGAAGCACTTGTTAAAATAGACCCCTCCCTCCCACCTCATGTGGGGGCAGAGTTTCATTCATTCATTCATTCATTCTTATTTCTGGTCCTTTGATTCTGAAAGAATAAAAATGTGTCTGAGTTGGTTATCAGAATTCTGGGGAAAACTAATAGTGCAGCAAGATTGAACTGCTAGTTCATGTGGGAACTTGGTAGGGTAAAGCCTGCTTATTATCTTCTGACCAGATCTCCTGAGGTGAAATGTTTTTTGAGATTGAAGTTTCGGTCTTGCCAAGTTCAATGCATCATTACTGTTGCTTTTTTTCACTTAAGAAATCTTTTTAGTGTGTTTAAGAGAGGATTTTCAAAAGTTTTTTATATTTTCCTACTGTAAAAAGCTCATGCTGTGATCATGGAGAGAACAGATTGTCTTGCAAGTGATGCTCAGAAGAAAGCACTGTGAATGCAGTTAAGCACAGCTGCGCAGGTCTTCAAATTGTATGCAAGGATACTGACAGCACGCACTTTTGATGAAAAAAAATACTTTTGGCCATTTGTTGCATTAGCTTTTTATGCAAATTTATGTTCCTCCATTTTCATTTTTTTGAAACTATATAAAGTGTAAAGACGTGTCAGACAGATTCATCTTCTGTGGCTGGTAAAAATGTAAAATACTGCAGGAGTCCCTATGTGACCTTCAGGCTTCCGGAGGTCCTGCAGGTCATCGCCAGAGCAACAGTGAAGTGAGCAGAGGTCAATTCTTGCAAACGGTGTCCATCCCCATGTCCCAAATTTACTACCCCCATGCCTCAAGTCTTCTGGGCTGAATTAAAAAAGAAAAATTGTGGCCAGGTCTTTACATGCCTAAGGCTCAGCATGGCTATTTTGGACCACAGAGGCCTTATCTGTTGTGGACACCTTGTATGCAACTCTCAGGAAGTCAACAGGGCACAGTGCCAAAATGGGCACATAGCTGGTTTTCTGTAAGAAGAGAGCATGTGCATTTGACCCAGCCGAAAATCCCTTCTGGTACCTCTGAGATGGAGACAGCAGACCAGAACAAAGCTGACAACATGGGACTGCGCTTCTGCCAGGGAAAACATACCATTCTTCAGGAAAATTTTTTAAAATCGTTCCATTTTTTAAAATTTTAAAGAAGTTTTTAATCAACGTTTTGTTATTATATTTGCAATTCACATTCAAGGTTACCCAGTATGACACAGAATGAATTAAATACAGTCGACATTTCTGTGTTGCAAAAAAGAAATAAAAGGCTAAAAAAGAGCAGAAGAGGTGCACCATGTTTTTGCAGGAACACGCATGCAGTATGCACAGGACCCAGCGGTTCCTTCCTGTACGTCGGGTGTTAAAATCCATCAAGCCCTGTTCTGGCCTCGTACAGAACACTGTTCCTTACGGGTCAGCTTAAGAGTTAAGTCTCCACTTTCCCATGTGTGCTCAGCAGTACTGCATGTACAAAAGGTCAGGTTCCATCCAAGATTGCACATTTGAGACCCACAAATAATAATTATGTAAAAAAAAAACCGAAGCCTGTAAAATGTTTGCACAATGCGCACCCAGCTAACTCAGTGTAGCCATGGAGAATGGGCCTTGGATTGGGCATGTGACATGGCGGTTAACTCGTTAGCATCTGCAGATTCACCTCAACCACCCCATATGTTTTATCTGAATCTGTCACTGCTGCACTTCCCCTAGTTTCAGGGAAACCATAAGTTTTCCAACTGTTTACGTTGCTCCAGGCTTGGTTCATCTGTCGAAGCTGGGCATTCCACTGTGTTAGACTTTGAGTAGCCGCCACGCTCATTTTAACTGCATCACACGTGAGTCGCCTTGGGAGAGAGGCTGTCTGTAGTGCCTTCCTGAAGAGCGCTGAGGCACGTTCTCATTTTCAGTGGCGACCCGGGGATGGAATATCAGCTCTGTTTCCAGAAGGAAAACACATTAGAGAGTAGAGAGGCCCCCAGTGCTTCCAGGCCTGTCTGGGAGAGGTAGAGAGAAACCGATGGTGAAACAAGGCAGGTTTCAGAGAGAGTGAGGCATTGGTCAATGTTAAAGCGCTTATCTCTCCTGGGGTAATGGGCCAGCATGATACCGTGACTCTGTGACACTGTCATGGGGACTGGGCGATAGAACCATTCAAATTCACAAGCCTGGCTTCCATGGTCTGTGGCCACTGTCCTGGCTTCACCCTCTGTTGCCGCAATGAGCCAGTTTCCCGGAGACGTACTCGACAGATGCTGACCCTCGAGGCACGGGCAGACGCGTGACTGCATGGTGCCATTTCCCCTTCCATGGGAAAACACAGACCCTTTCTGGCCTAGGCAGACAGGAAGGGGGGTGAGCTGACTCGAGAGAAGTGGCCTCAGCACCAGCGACCAATGACGTCGTCTCACCCTGCGCTCATGCACAGCCATGGAAAAAATAGTTCCGACTTCACAAGTGAAAGTGTCGACTCTGAACTAGCAACAAACTACCCCCTTCTGCCCCTAAAACCTGAAAGATACTTCAATAACTTTGGCCATGTTTGCAAAAGAAAAGAATATTGTCACAGATGATGGTGCATTTTTTAGGAAAGTATTTCTGTCGATGCAATGTCAGAAAAAAAGTGTAATGTTGCTGTAGACTAAGACAATCATTCATAGGGCGGGAAAATTTACAGGAAGGTTCAATACTGTTATTTTAAAATTATTTTTCAATTTGATTTATTCCTCGTATTGACTAATGTGTCATGACCTTCTCTTATATATTTGACTTGCAAATATTTGACTAGCTCAGATAACTATATTTTTCTCTGAGTTTAGTGCTCAGTCGGAACAAGTATGTATGTAACCCTGTTCCACATTAACTGACAGCTATGGCTGTTCTAACAGTGTCTCTAATGAAGGTGCAGCTGCCTCTTGGTTCTGAGCTTCTAATGTCATTGTGACCCAAGTGGGGGAAAAAAACCCAGAAAAAACAGACTCTGTTTTTTTGGTTTTGTTATTCTGCTGATGACATTGAAGATACTGTATATATGTATTTTCATAAACATTTTGAGGAGGAAACTGTAAGGGACCAATGCGCCTTGTGCATCTCATGTCACTTGTCTGTATCAAGGTTTTTAAAATATATAATTTAAAATAAATAAAGAGCAGGCTGGCTTACCTGGTCTGCAGCTCTGTTATTGGTACCAACAAAAGTTCTAGTCTCATCAAGACACTTACCAGCACCTCTCACCTTCTGAGTTCTTCTAGGGTCTTAGATGAAGGAATAAGTTTGGAGCTCGCAGATTTTCAGCTTTTATTACAAGCAGACTGCAGACATTTCAACACACAGTGTATTCATCAGTGTCAAATGGCCTAACTGTATATCATTTCCTCATCATCATGTCGAACTGACAGGGCATGAAGAATCAGCGATGTAATGGTCTGGGGTCACACTGGCTTGCAAGCATTGATGAAAGGACCCAGATCTTTGTGTTCCCCAGACGTGTCTGTATATTGAAATGCTGACCTGCTTTGTACTATGCAGGGTGCTGGCTGTGTCTGGAACATCAGGGAAGGTTCTGGAAAGGCTTGGGTTGCTGTACTGTCCCTTTTTATTCTGCATCGAGCACAGTCCTCCTGCCTAAGGGTTCACTCCCTGTTTATGTCCAGAACTGTGTGGAGATATTTCATGTATGGTCCTTTATATTTTTTATATATATGTTTGGGAACTAAAATGGTTGAATGCTGATTTTGAAAGCAGTGCTGATGTAGACTATACTGTGTTAATGTAAAGAAATATAAATTCCTAGAATACATGTAAAAGTTTCATCTTTTGTTGCATTTTCAGGGAAAGAGAAAAGATCCAACAGCTCTAATTAGAATGCTAATACCAGCTGTAAAGAGGCCATACCTTCTTGTTGCCAGAAGGGGTGAAGTATATCAGAAGTAGTATTATTGCTGGGTAATAATCAGCCTCGGCTGTGTGTCCGTGTTTGAGGCCGCCGCTGTCCGTGGTTCTACAGGTCTCCCTGGTTTTGGGCGGGAAGGGGAACACATTGCGATGGCCAAAGGACAGGAGCAGCTGTTCTGTTGCTCCTCACTTCTACAAGCATCACGCAACACTCTGTGGTATTCTGAGAGCTATTCATGCATAAAATACAGTTTAATATCTGAAGATATTAAAGATACTAAATTTGAGGGATCTTACCACACTTTTGTTCAGTCTTTAGGTGAGTGATTTGACCTCGTGTATCTGGCTTACGCATTGTTTCACACTTCTGCAATCTGCCATTTTCTGTACATTTAGGAATTTAATTGGACTTAAATTAGAGCTGCCTCTGCATAATGTGCTTTTTTTTTTTAGTGAAGGTTATAGTTTAGTTGTAGTTATTTTTTTAACTAGCCCAAAGTTGTCCCAAACGTAACTTTAACTTCCATTATCTTCTCATAAATAGATATAACAGTTTCTTTTTTTTTTCAAGAGGACACACTTGACACCATTCAGTGTATTCAGAGCGTAGGCTTGCTCAGAGCAGTTTTTTCTCTGTTCTCCAGGTGGTTTGAGTATGGCAGCTCCATGTGTGCTATATCAATATAGGTGTCAGGATCTCCAAAGCCAATAGTATGGGTCTAACTGAATGAATGCCATTCCAGACCTACTCTAAATCCCTACATCAAGAGATGCAGAGCAAGTGGCCAACATGATCCAATGGCCTGGATCCTGGAGTCCAGTACAGAACATCAGAAGGATTAACAAAGCTTCAGTACACAATCGCACAGCCGAGCCTGTGCCACACATAAGCCTTGTGTATGTAGAGGTCATGAAAGTCTGTCTGATGTGGTATATATACAGTGGACCTTTTTTCTCCCCCGTATACAACACTGTGTATTTGTGCAGTGAGGGAGGCCATTTCAGCCCTTAGTTCCAGATGAATAATATCTTTTCCCAAAACTGCGCATGCAGATATACTGTTTTCTCAGAATGTTAGCCTCTGATTGGTCCGTTCGTCTGAAACGGGCATGGCTGTCACCCCAGTGCCTCCACGTTGAGGACTGAATGTATGCTGGCAAGCACTCTGGGCTCAGGGGTGGTCAGACAGATTTGCGGTGTTGCAAGCTGCCCAAGTCCCCACTGAGAAGGGTACCAGCCTGATATTAGGCCACGCCTCCCCCGAGCTCCTGAGCAGCCCGCAGAGCTGGGACAGTGGAAAGAGGGACCATCATTTGGGTAAAGTGCAGATTAGAGGAATGGAGGGGCTAAGCCTCAGGATTTATGGCTTCGTGCAGAACCGCTGATTAAAGTGAGAGTGGGAATTATGGGGTGGTGGAGGGGGGGGGGGCATGGGGGGTGGCAACATAATTCAATGCAGAGGCAACGGAATTGAAAATGCCACCCAGGGAAGATTCTCTGAAAATCGGGGGTGCCAGTTTTCATTTCATTATTTCTTAGTAAGGCATATAATAAAATAAAAAATAATAATAATTTAGCAATCTATTATCGTTTCGAAAATAATACCTTGGGGAAAGAGTGTACTTGGGCTTACTGCACCAATCACAGCCCGGATCAATGAGGTACTGGCTCATGAATGCTTTTCTACATCCAAGCAAAAATCCTTCCCAAGGGTTTTACCTTCTCAAATAACAAAATTAGCTATTTCTCTTGGCAAACAGTGAAATGAAGCACTTATAAAATGAAATTTGTTCCTGACAAAAAGTGTGTTTTATGTGGCCGTAAGTTCTCAGTGGAAAATCACAGAACTCTTACTTGATCAGTAACAGTGTTTTACATGCACTGATTCACAATATGGTGCTTCATGTGTGTAGCTTCTTTTCAGGATAGATGTGCTCACCAGTTAGCAGATCAATTTAGCCGATCAGTGACTTAAATTAAGTCTAAATAGTGGGAAAAAAAGTTATAAGATGTTGATTTGGATGGACAGATGTGTTCCAGACCCCTTTTCATCTGATTTCTCTTGTCCCTAAGCATCATGGAGAGGCTACAGGTCACATGGATAAAGCCAAGAGGCAAATAACTGGCTTCTCAGCCATGAATCATATTTGCCACTCAGATGCCAAGATCTTTGAACACCACCCCATGTATTTACATTTGTCCTTTTCCCAAAACTGTATACTAGTTCCTGTATACAGCACCACACGCCCCATTTGACAGTTCTTCTTCGTGTATTTTTAGCACAGCTAGTGCCTAAGATCATGCTCAAATCCACCTTCACTAAAGCAGGCGGGTTTCATAACATTATGTAGATTACACTGTGGTTAGAGGTGAAGAGATCGCAATGTGTGGCTAGAGATGGAAAGACCACTGTGGGGCATGATTAACCAGGCAGGACAAGCAATTAGTCCATGAATGTGGAATTTAAAGGGGGCTGAGAAGTCGGTCAGTGGGTTTGGAATCTGTCAGGCCCCACGTAGACTCCGGCCACCTTTGTGTCCAGCTTACATTGGTATGCTAATGAAAGTTGTTCTATAATTAAACTCCAGCCACAGGAAGGGGGGAAGGGGGAGGGGTTGGAGGACGCTAGCAGCAGTTAGCATTGCTTGCACAGTGTCACAAGGGCATTGGTTTAAACCACTTTGCTCGTGTGCTATCGCGCGTATCTCTGCCAGCTGTGGGAAAAAGACACCCTGCTGAGCGATGGGTGTGATCCACTACATAGCGCCTGCAATGATGCGTAAGTGCTGTGGCCTTTAGAGCAGTAACCTGTAATACATCTGCTCCTGTTGCCGTACTCTTTATTATTAATCTTCTTTATGTTTTTATTATTTATTTTGCCTTTTTGTTGTTGTTGTTGTTACATGATCCATCGCTATGCTTTTATTTTTATTTTTAATGCCTGTTATCAAACCTGTGTCCCCCTCATAAAATCTCACACAATGAAACATCGGATCTGACTTTTGTCTCTCAGCCATTTCGCTGTGTTTCCTGTGAATGAAAGTATTGAAGCATTCAGTACTAAAATCTTTCAGTGATTGGTTTGTACATTTTGGTTAGTGATTTGGTTTGGTTTGGGTAACGTTTGTTAACAATTCACAAGGATCTGCTGAAGTGTTTTTTAAGATTTTTCTTGCCTCTAAACCCAGACCCAGAATGTAAAATCAGGGAGAAAATGTCTCCAGAGTATATATATATCCAGTATGTCTCATAGAGTTAAAAACTTTTGCAGTTGCCGTGGTTGTACTTACCACTTTTCCACTGAGGCTGGTTAGCATTTGAATCATTTCTACTCTAGGGCTCCATTTTGTCTCCTTACACTGACCTTACTGACATGTTTTTCTTTTATCATGTTTACACACAGATTACAGAGGCAGGTGCAGTCTCCTGATTTGCCATTGACATTACCTTCAGTTACATTGACTGTTTCAAGTCCTTTCAAATACAATGTGAAAGTGGTGGCACAGAGACAGGGAATTTAGGCAGTTTAGCTGTATAAGTGCGTTAGGAGTTGATAGCTGTCCCAGCCAAGGTTAGTCTTTTTGAGAGCAAATCATTCTGCAGGCTTATTGCTGGGCATTGAACTGACTGTGAGGCCTATTGAGGTTTATGGCAGTGGAGCTTCCCTTCAGCAGGGAGCTACAGGGGAGCTCCGACCCATCGTGACTTTGATTAATGACCACAGGATTTTACTCTGTCATCATTAAATGGCTTGTTTCATCTGTGTTATAAAAGTTGCAATTTCTGCAGAACAAAAGGCAGGGACAGGACTGGGAGAGCTCTGCTTGGGGCTAAGCGTGGGCCTTTTGCGGAAATAGCAATACACGCTCAATGTCAACACGGACGACTCCTTCCGTCTCAAAGAACAAAGCTTATTGTTCCAAGCATATAATTAAAGATCAAGGCTTTGATTAGTTTCAGCCCTGATCTCATTTCTGGTGGGTGTTTTTACCACATTACATGAGGCAAGTTGTGTTTCTTAAACAATTAGCAACTAATTTATGGTAGTTTGCCAGACTCCTAGCCCACACAGCTCCTACGGTAATTTTTTTTTTTTCATCTTTAATGTTTTAAAAAGATATGTGTTGAGTGTTCCATTGGAGTATTTCCTGCACCATCCCCTTGCTGTCACCTCACAAGTGTTCCCCTATGATTCCATTGCCCAGCTTGGTCAGTAGTATCACAGACTAATCCACAGATGTGCATAAAGTCTATGACAGGGATTAGGGTCCCCCACCCTGGCTCAAAGGCATCCAAAAGGGTTATATTTAAAAAAAAATGGGTTATGAAAATCGCAAACCAGGGTTGTTTTTTTTGGGGGTTGTCAAGGGTAGAAATGCTCAAATTAGGATATTAAAACATTCAGATATTCTTTCCATTCTGGTTTTTGGAGCTAATGTGAATATTTGCAAAGGGCTGTATCCAAAGCCAGAATATTTGGAAGCTAGCACAGCAATGTGTCAAGCCTGTGGGTTGTGCACAGAAGCATATGCTTTCCAATTAAAGGAAGGCAAGAAGGAAGAAAAGAAGGAAGAAGATGAGGAGCACAGAACTGAACAAATGTTGAGCAAATAAAATTTCTGCATCGGGGTCACATGACAGTGCTTGTGATGTCACTGGTAGCATTGTTATGTCACCCCGTGGTCTTGCAGGCTGCCCATTGGATCTTCGTTTGTTTAGTACTACATGGAAACTCCAGAGAGCTACAGAAAGTCACTGATGAGGCAGAAATCTTGCTTATGAATGAGCTACTATTTGCTGCTGACAAAGACAAGAGTAAAATATGTATGAGAGGTCATCTGAAGCATTGAGTCTCCATATGAATCTTTCCCCATATGAATAGGCAATTACTCATTGGCAATTATTTTCCACTGTTCAGTAATGATTTAGCTGCCATGAACTCACTTAACTTACTGAAGTTAAACTGGTCCTAAGGTTTTTACGTGCTTGTCAGTGTCTTCTTCCTGTGTGCCTTGTGTTGTAATTAGATGTGCATGCCTGTGACTGTTTATAAACTCAGTGCACGAATAAGCATTCGGGTCTTGAGGAAGGAAATGTCAAGCCGCCTGGTTGATGCCATGGCCAGCATGTTTATAAGATCCTAAGAATGCATAATGACAAATATGGAACATTCATTTACCATCTGGCATGCTGTTCCACAAAATGACTATCTGCAAAAAATAATTCCTGTTATTAATGCAGAATTTACCTTTAGCTAATTTTGCACATATATCTCATTCAACATTTATCAATTTAGGCATTTGGCAGGTATTTTTCACCAAAGAGACTTTTTAAAGTACACTACATGGCCAAAAGTAATTGGACACCCAACATCCAACATCTCATCCAAAATTATGGGCGTTAACATGGAGCGGATCCACCCTTTCCTGCTAAAACAACCTCCCCTCTTCTGGGAAGGCTTTGCACTACATGTTGGAGCATTGCTGCACGGATTTGCTTCCATTCATCCAGAAGAGTATTAGTGAGGTCGGGCACTGATTGGGCGACTAGGCCTGGCTCGCAGTTGGCTTTCCAGTTGATCCCAAAGGTGTTGGATGGGGTTGAGGTCGGGACTCTGTGTAGGCCAGTCAAGTTTTTTCACACCATTCTCAACAAAACCATTTCTATATGGACCTTGCTGTGTGCCCAGGGGCATTGTTATGCTGAAACAGGAATGGGTTTTCCCGAGCTGTTGGGGAAGCACAGAATTCTCAATTTCTTCAGAATTCTGTAGCATTAAGATTTGCCTTCACTGAGACTAAGAGGCCCAGCCCAAGTCATGAAAAGTAGCCCCAGACCAAGGGGTGTTCTGATACTGTTGGTCATATAGTGTATGTGGCCGTTGTGCTGGCGGAATTCGAGGAAAGCCTTCTGTAAAGTCTTCTGTAGTTTACTTTTTTAAATGCATTTTATGAATTGAGAAACCTCAATCAAATCATCTGGGTCAGTGTGCTAATGAAAAGATCTGGTTATAGGATTCCAATGTACATACATTACATTTATTTACTTATAATCCATCATACAGGTGATATGGTTCAGTATTTTACTGAAGCAATTCAGATGAAGTACTTTGCAGTCCCATTTCTATAACCATTCTGCTACACTGCAGTTGAGGACATGCCTTTGACACAGTGGCAAACAAAAACCTGAAGTCCTCCAGCATAATGAGAGCTAAGTAGTTGCCACAGTGACCAATTTTCCTAACGTCAAACTCTAATGCCTGGTTTGTTCTGTGTCCTTCCTGCTTTCATACTCCTTTTTCAGTGAAGCAGAGTGAAGAGATCTGTGATGGTTCTTTGGAGAAATGTGCGATTTTCATGTACATTGTGGTAATGTCTGGTAATGAATGTTCGCTAACGGTGCAGGCATCTTTGGAGCCCTCGAGGAGTGCTTCTTAACAAAATGTTCTCATCTTTTGTTGCTAGCCTCAAAGCATTGTCTCACGCCAGACACTCATCAAATGCATCAGAAGCTTTCATACTGTCACAGGCGGAAAGGAAGGGCATAGTACTGTCACTCTGTAGTGCCTCAGAAACAAAGCTCACTTGCTTCGATCCTACATTTCATAATCCTTTACACTGCCCAAAGTCTGTCTTTTAGTCTTTTAACAAAACTTAAAATCTTTTTTTTTCTCATGTAAATTAGCTTGTTTTAATTTACTGTTTGCTTGACTAGTGGAATAAACCTATTGGCAAATGTTGAAATGAGTCAAACTGTCCCACCTCATTGGCAGTATTTTTGCCTTATGTCTAAATATAAATATCTAAATATATAAGACTAAAATATCTGTTGAGATTGTCTTTTGCAGTGTACTTGTCAGGATTGTCAGATATTTTTTTTTAATCATGTATTTATTAATAAAAATTCATTATCAATGTTTTATCCATGCAAATAATTTGTCAATCAACTCATTCCATGTGCAACTAGTAATTACTCCGGAGAGAGAGGCAGATCTGCTGCATAGTCATTGTGTGTCCTCTGCAGAAACTTCCAATACTTTTCTAGCTCACCCAGCTACCATGAAATGTGTGGCTCTCCTTATCCTGATCTTTTCCTAGTTTATGTGTCCTGTGCTCGATAGACAGCTCTGGGTGGTGTGTTTTCGTGAAGTACTGAGGCAGGCACAGGAAAAAAGCAAAGCAAAGGACTTTCATTATCCCTCTGTGTTTTTTATTCTGCGATGGAGACTCAGATTCAGTCTTTAAAATCTTGTGGAGTGAAGAGTGCCGTATTGTTGGAAGAAGAGAAGGCTTTGCTCCACCCACTTGCAAACAGGAAGCAGCCTCTGCAGCCTCAGGGGGGGAGAGGGTCTCAGTGCCAAGGTCATGACCCTGATGTCACTTGAAGAGCAGCTACATCGCTAAATTTTAAGTGCTCAAAACAGGCGTGCCAAAAAGCCTTTCCTGAGCATTGTGGCTTAAGGCACGGATTGCACAATACCAACTTTATGAGGCCGGGCCATTTGAAATTCTAAAAAGACAAGGGGGGAAGGAGGGCACTGTCTCTGAATGAGAAGAGGCCCTTTTCATTTAGGCTACGCCATGAGCCCAGATGCACACTTTTTGTATTCATTGTCAGGATTCTGGGAGTTGCCCCCTAGTGCAGAGGCCTAAATGTGTGTGACCTTAGTCCCCATGACTGTGCTCATCCATTCTACACACACACTGCACAATCTCATCAGCAAACACAGCTGTCTGAACATGACATCAGTGGTTTATTCAGGGGGAATTCATGAATGAATTGGATAATGTGTGTAGTGGTGCCTTGGTGTAGTTTACCCCAGTCCTTCAAGTCATATAAATGGATAAGAGTGTCTTCAGCACCACCACAGGACCTTGCCTCACCCTTTGTCAATGAACAGCCAGTAAATACCAGTGTCTTCTGCATTAATGCATTACTAATAGAAATCCAATGGCCAGAGTGGAGTAGGTAGAGTTCAGCAGGCTTATAAGCTCCTAGATGTAAAATGGACTGTTTGTGGATTTGTGGGAGTATATGTGTTTCTCTGTTTGTAGATGGATACATGTATGTGTGAATGGGCATTTTACTATCCATGTGATATCTATATGCGATATATGTCTGTGAATGAATGATTTTGTTATATATATGAATCTTGGTGTGTGTCCAGGTATGTTTGTGTGTGTGATTTCACTTTTGTGCGAGTGTGATTATCAGTGTGTATATGTGTGTTCGTGCTTACTTGTGTGTGTGTGTGTGTGTGTGTGAGAGAGTGAGTGTGTTTGTGCTTATCTGTATGTATGTGTGTGTGTGTGTGCTTATTTGTGTGCTTCCTGACTCACTGTTCTTGTCAGTATTGTAATGTGGGAGGACATTAGTAGGACTGTGTGCAGACGCAGAGAGAACAACTCAGCACCTCAGATCTGCTGCTTGCATGTGACTAGTGAGGTGTGGAAGTGACATCATCATTCTCCTTTGTGCACACATACCCGCACACGTACATTTCTGTGGCTGGCAAGAGAAAGTTTAAAGAAACATACTTTATTATTATGTCCAATCCTTTTTTCATGATTTTCCATTATTATAGTGGCCCTGAATTTCACAATAGCTATTTTCAGTGAACTGTATCTGTGCTGAACATTGCACAGGATTGAACATTTAATTAAATGACATTCATTTCGCAGGTGCTGCTATCCTGTGTGACATACAGTGTTAAGAAAGAGTTATTGGAAATGTTTATAACCATTAGTAAGTCACTTGTTTCAACACATGGTAAAACCTGAAATTCAAAATGTAAGGTGTATATATTGCGGAATATATTGTTATTGTGCTTGCCATTGTGTCACAGTGATTTTACAACAATTTTTGCAAAGAAGTGTTTTCCACAGAAATCCAGCAGTTATGTGACACAGTTGGAAGGCTGAATATTACGCAGCAGTTGGGGTTCAGTCACCCAGAGGACTCGAAACTGCACTACGATGAGACAAGTATTACCCTTCCAACCAAAACATTTCTTCTCCCTTACAGCCAGTTATATGTCACCCTGTGGAAATCTAGGATACACATGGCCCAGATACGCCCACGATTAGATTTGGGGCCATGGGGAGATAGATTTTCAGTTTTAGCTGTTCTGGTTGGATTGGCTCAATTTTTTATCGATGCACATTCTGTTCCCACCTCTTCCCACATGACCTTCTCTTGCAGCTGTTCCGCTGCTTTTTATTTATTTTGAAAGCCAAATGCCATTCGTCAGAGGTGGATGACATCGGATGGACTAGCCTGTCATTCTTAGATCCAACCGTCTGCAGTGGGCAGAACGCATTCAGAGCTCAACAGGTGAAGTTAGGAGCAGTCCGATTCCTCCTCCGCACCCCGGTCTCAGCACACTGTGAGGAGCATGAGTCAGGTTCACGGGCACACAGTGGCCCCAGCATAGTGTTAGTCATGTCGTGGGCGACAGAGTGAAGCCCTCCTTCTGTACTCGCAGGGCACAGAGAGTGAGTCTTCCCTACAAAAATCAACACTGTTTTACTGCTCCTCAGGGGTCTTCAAACCCTCCAGACACTCAGCTCTTAAAATTCCATCCGTCCTTTCTGGCCCACCACAATGGCATTTCCATGTGCATAAAGCAGCTATGTGGTTTCCTGGTGTTAACTCAAGCACAACATTCATTCTACAGTTTGTTTGTCAGAAGATGTGTGGTCATTAATTGGGACATGCTGTGGAACGTTGGCATCACCATGGTCGCAGAGCACTATGGAATCAAGGGCTTTGTTTAAAGATAGTCACACCTGCTTGCCTGCAAGTACCATGCAAATAATCAGAACATTAATGAGGTGTGATCTGCAAGTGAAACAGGTTGAGAGCAAGATGGAAAAACTTCATTTTAAATAGTTCAGCCTTAGATACCAGTAAAATGTTTTAAAAGAAATATGGATTCTCATTTACATTGAGAACAGACTTTTTTTCATGAGCGCGGGTTTTGGCGATTGAAAATCTTCTGGGATCTGAAGAAATCAATATTTTCAGTTTGACCAGCATGAAGGTTTTCCAAAACTTTTTTGACACACGCTTGGACTTAATTTCATCCCTGGCTTTCATCATCACTGTTTGCTTCTGGTCTATTGCCACTAGGGGTGCTCTCACACTGAGAATCTGTAGACCGTTTGATTCAAAGATAAGTATTGTGCAGTTTATTTTGTTTAGTGATGCATGTGCAACCTGACAGTGATGTTATCATGGCAGTGTACAAATGTGCAAGAACCACGTGACAGAAGTGGTCTCAGACGCGTTTTGCAACTCATAATGTGTTGCAATGTTGGTCCATCATTTAATCTGCTTTTTCAGAATAACAGGAGTTTCTGAAGCTACAGTATATTGCAGTATAGAGCTTCCACTGCTTCAGCATTGTCTCAGCATTGAGTTCAATTTCCCTCTTCATTTCTGGGCCCATACTCATAAAGAAGCTCAAAGTAGGAGTGCTGATCTAGGTCCAGGGGTCCATATCCTAACCTTGTCCATTGCAAACTAAAGGGAAAAACCGATCAGCACTTCTACTCTCCTAAAGACTGATATGCAGGAAGGCCCGGCGGAAAGTCTGGGATGCCCTCCATCTCTCATGGCTCTTGTTGAAATTATAGGCAGACGCAGCTGATGAATAAAATATGCGGGGTCTGTGTGCCGGGGATTAATAAGTAGCTGCCCAGACGGCGTGGTGAGTTTATGACTGCTCTACGCCACAGGGAGACTGCCGTTAATTGAGTTGAGTCTCCTCTTTAAAGCTTCTCTCAGAGTAGAAGCCTGGGGCTGTTTAACACTCTGTGTAAAGAGATATGCTAAGTTTTGCAAGATATGTCACCAAAAATTGTATATTTTTTGTGCGGTCAGACGTCCCAAGGTCAAGCCAGGGCCTGAGCACTCGATGTTTGTATTTCCTGTATGCTTGTGGTTTAAAAAAAAGCTATCGACTGGTGAACAGCCATAAGCTGTATTTTTTTTTTTGGTCTGAAGCAAAGAGCCCTTTGCTTCTCCAATGTTTGTGTACCCTGAGCTTGCAGGGTGGTCATGTAATCAGGTAACTCAACAGCAAAAGCAGTAGGCTGAAGTAGATTGTAGAGCCCTCTACTGGTGGCAGAGAGCAGTGCTGCCTTTGCAATATCAGGCTCGTGGTGTTCAGCACTTTTAATTCTGCAGCAAGAGACATGCAGACTCAACAATATTGCCTCCAACAGGAACACCCCCTTCCTGCACTTATTGATTTCAATAGCTGCTCCTTAATGGCTTGGCCTCCATCCGAAGGGTTTGTAGCACTTTGCCAAAGCTTGTGACAGGAGGAATTAGCTTCCTTTGAGATGGAAGATGGAAGTTGTTTGTAAAATCAACTGGCGCGCCATACCAACGCTCGCGCAGACAGACACACACAGGCACACTTGTTTGTGTGTGTACATATGTATGTACATGTGTGCAATGTGCATGACAGGGTAGCTCATGGGTGGCAAGAGAACACAAACTATACAAACTATAACACAGACTGCTATGACATAGCAATCTTTATTATCCACCAATAAGTAGGATAGCTTGTCCGCATCAGGTGTGTTGTTGATTTGGCTATTCTATCAGGAACTGTTTCTCTGTTTCATTGTATTATATTGTATTTACAGTGTTGGCACAATCTTATTTCTTCTGGCAGCTATTTTTTTTTTTTTGCCAGCCCGTCTCTATGGCTAGGAGATGCTCGCTGAGTCTGTACCTTGTTGATTCTCAGTTTGTTGTCATTCACAGTACTCTTTTTAAGGCCAGGTAATATTTAATTTTTGCATTTTAGAGGTATCATTTTGTTTTAGTTCAGTCTTGCACTTAATTCTAATTAGGTTGTAATTACGTTGTGGTTTTGTGATCCTGTGCCAGTGTGGTGTTAGTATGTGTTTGCGTGCACAGAACTGAGGCTCAGGACTGAGTGAGGGGTTGTTTTCCTGTGTCCTGAGACCTGGTGCTTCAGATTTTTAAAATACATTTGCCTCTTTCCCCCTGTCCTCTCTGTCTGTCTCTGTCTGCAGATCACAGGGCTGATCCTCCTGGCAGTAGGAGTATGGGGAAAGTTAATGCTGGGACCGTACATCTCCCTGATTGCGGAAAACTCCACCAATGCTCCCTACGTCCTGATCGGTACCGGCACTGCCATCGTTGTCTTCGGTCTGTTCGGCTGCTTCGCCACCTGCCGCGGCAGCCCATGGATGCTCAAACTGGTGAGGAATCATTGCTGTTGACTGGTTTTAAGGAGTACACTCTTCACACACTGTTAGTTAGTTTATGTTTTATATACAATTTGAATTACATCAGGCATTTAGCAGATGACCTTATCCAAAACGCCTTGAAGTGTGTGTATATATAAAGGCTAGAAGAACAGTGCTAGACGTAGAAAGTTGATCGATGAAAACATTTACTGTGGACTAATATGGTTGAACCAGCAGTGGTATGGATATAGGTGTTTAAAAAATTAAATGAATGAAACACAAACCAGCATATGGATCGGCTCTCTGGACTGGAACTGTGCACCACGTCAGGTGATGCCATGTCTGCTTCCTCTCTGCAGTACGCCATGTTCCTGTCCCTGGTTTTCCTGGCAGAGCTGGTGGCAGGCATCTCCGGCTTCGTCTTTCGCCATGAGGTGAGTGTTCCTGCCTTAGGGCCTCAGAATGAATCATGGGTACTGAGGATGCATGAGGGTTGGCTCTCACCTGCTTCACCATAGTAACAGCAACACATTCAACAACCAGTCAGAGTTTATCCGCATGGAAGTCAGCATTAAAAAAAAACAAAAAAATATAAAAGCAATTATAATGATATATGTAATTGCATTTTTGGTATGAAGCTCATGTGTGTTCTTGTGTTGTGTATGAAGCTCCTCTGTTGTGTATGAAGCTGCAGTTTTGTGCCTCTCCCCAGATTAAAGGCACCTTTCTGAGGACGTATAGCGATGCTGTTCAGAACTACGATGGCGAGGACGAGAAGAGCCAAGCTGTGGACAACGTCCAGCGCAGCGTGAGTACCACAGAGAGAGGAGCAGGGAGAAGAGGGGCAGAGAGAGCAGGGGCGGGAAGAGGAGGAGCAGAGAGAGCAGGGGCAGGGAGAGGAGGTACATAGAGAGCAGGAGCAGGGAGGGGAGATTCAGAGAGAGGAGGAGCAGGGAGGGGAGGTACAGAGAGAGGAGGAGCAGAGAGAGGAGGTACAATGAGGAGGGGCAGGGAGAGGAAGTACAGAGAGAGGAGGTGCAGGGAGAGGAGGTACTGAGAGAGCAGGAGCAGGGAGGGGAGGTACAGAGAGAGCAGGGGCAGAGAGAGGAGGTATATAGAGAGCAGGAGCAGGGAGGGGAGATTCAGAGAGAGGAGGAGCAGGGAGGGGAAGTACAGAGAGAGGAGGAGGAGAGAGATGAGGTACAGTGAGCAGGGGCAGGGAGAGGAAGTACAGAGAGAGGAGGTGCAGGGAGAGGAGGTACTGAGAGAGCAGGGGCAGGGAGAAGAGGAATTGATGAAAATAATCTCACTCTCTCCATCCCCCCCCCCCCCCCACCGCCCATATTACATTTACAGTTGCGCTGCTGTGGGGTGCTGAACTACACCAGCTGGTTCAACAGTGTGTACTATCTGGCCAACGGCATCCCTGCTAGCTGCTGCACCAACCTGTCTGACTGCAGCCCTCTGGATCTCCGCAACTCCACCATCGCCCCCAGCAAGGTGTACCAGCAGGTGGGTGGCAGGCCTCTTAGCATCGCGGCTTCTGGTCCCAGGGCTTTGGTCAGGGTTGGTCGGTTCACATTTGACCCCTCTTTTTTTGTTCAATGCATACCTAAGTATAACACTGCCAAGTTTAAACGACATATGCGCCAAACAAAACTAAGGCTACATTCGGCAGAAAAAAACATGACTTTTATCATTCAGGTCAGAATTCATGTATAACAGGATTGATGTCCTTCGCCTCACTGAACGGCTTATTTAATACTCAACCACATGCTGAAAATTTACTTCGTTTCTTGAGTAATACAGACTGCTAGGTGGAAGCCCTTTGGCTTCTTGTGTAGGCATTTTGCATACCGTTTCTACTACCAAACCTACCAAACTAAAAATGTAAATAGCAGCTATACGTGTCTTTTCAGAACTTTCTAGAAATGTTCGAATGTTACAAGGCTATTATCTGAAAGCCAGCTGTTGGACATTGTGTCATCTCCAGTCCTGTTTTCTCAATTGCCCGTGGTGGATTTAAATGCTCCGTAGTTCTCTTAACAAAACGCTGCCACCTGCACCTCCTTTGCCACAGGGCTGTTACAAGCTGGTCACCGCGTTCATCGAGACCAACATGGGCATCATCGCGAGCGTGACGTTTGGAATTGCTTTCTCTCAGGTAAGCTGCAGTCACCGTAGTTCTACTATTCCTGTGGATGTTCTACACTGTCGTCTCTGGTGTTTTAGTGGACACAAGGGGCCTTTATTCTTCCCAGGTACACATACCAGCAGCTCCTGATTGAATGAGGATGGCCTGGAATTGTATTGATATGGGAGATTGCCCCCCCTCCCCTTTGATTATTCATCCCAAAATAGGCTATTACAACTGCAATATTTGTGCCAGGGATCACTGTTAAGGAGGGTCACCGTTTTTTTACAAAGCAGTTTTCCCACCTGATCCCTCAGCATGAGCCTTCTTTGACCGCACGCATTTCACGATCATCACCTCACACCTCCCTAGTCATCCACGATGAGAAGCCAGTCGCCACTTAACAATAATGGATAACTGACAGCAGTGTTCCCACACTGTTACGCGCTGCATTCATTGTGGTGAACCACAGACTTGGGGCATTAGCACGTTTTTAGTGTTATGTCGTCCTCGTTTTTAATCTGTGGGAAGTAGCTGACTCATGTACAAAGCACAGTTATATAACATACAGAAACAATATGGAAGGCTATTCATTAAGAAGAAATGACTTTCAGTAGGAATAGGCTAATAAAATGTCATTGCTTGAACATGCTTAGTGTAAACTTGTCTAGATGAAGAGACACATCTTTCTGTATCGACCACGTTGGATTGGACAAGTATTATTTTCTTTTTATTTTGCTTTTTGTGCAATATTTGTAAGGATTTTCGTACTATCTGTTCTAGAACTCCCCAGTGCAATTGCAGTACTGTTTTCTTGTTCAAATCATTTGTAATTGATGTGGCTGGAGTCAAATTCAGGGGGAGTTTTGTCAAGTCATGTCTGCAGAGTGGATCGAAGCCTTGGTAAATAGGTAGTTACTTGTGACAGTTAATTCTTTAACAATGTTTAGCATTTGAGGTTATTTTATGTGTGATTATGTATAACGGCGTTTAGTGTTTCAGGTTGTTTTATGTGTGCTTGATAGTGTTCTGCATTTCTGGTGGTTTATGTGTGCGCTTGATAGTGTTTGATAGTCTAACTCTGTGCCCAAGCTAACTTCCCTCTTTCTTTTTCTCTCCCTCTCTCTCTCTCCATCCCTCCTGTCCTCTACATGCAGTTGATTGGCATGCTACTGGCCTGCTGTCTTTCGCGGTTCATCACCGCCAATCAGTATGAGATGGTGTAGCACTGAAGGTACATGGTGAGTCTGTGCTCATACTCTCTGTGCTGTAAATATGTAATTCAACTTGTTTAATTTAGATCTAGTAGCACAACAAAAAACAGATATTAAATATTTGAACACAGTCATGACTGAAATCCTGTCATGCTTTTAAAAATGAGAGTCATTACATGGATGCTCACCTGGATAATTAAGACGTAGGATGGTCATGCTCGGAATGAAAAACATACTTAAAAAACGGGTCAGTTTAATTTTTAGAGGTTGTGTCCCATTCTTGTCTCTAGGGGTCAGATTTGAACGTGTCGCTGCTGAGTAAGATTTAAATGACATGTCCTGTCAAAAATGACACGCCATTGGCATTCAGGTGGTTTGTGGGATAACTAGCTGTCATCTGATCCGGCTTCTTCTTCTTCTATTTCAGGTGGATGAGGAGGAAAACCCCACAATGAAAGACTGGGGAAGGGGAGGAGTGCTAGCACACAACATTCTTATTTCTATTTTCCTCTTTCTCTCTCTTCCTCCCTCTCTCCCACCCTTCATTGTATCTTATTGTAGTGCATCATTCCACAGCACTTTGTCATATCTTGAAGTCAAATTTCCTTTTAGGACCTTATCTCCACTAAAAATAAACTGACAGGATTAGAAGGTCCACCTCTGTGGCCACCGAGGCATTGCTGTCTTATGCTAACGATGCCGTGGATGTGCATGTAGAACTGCAGAACAGTCCATAAGTTCATTTGTAGAGCACTAACTACATTTCTATGAAAATGAGAAAACACAAAACTGTTTTCATTCATTTGCTTTTCACGGCCTAAGTATTCAAAAATTAAAGATAATTTTGTGAGATACTTGAAAACAAAAAAGGGTAAACTCCATATAAATAATCTTGTGTTTGATGGGAGATGTAGTCCCAGATTTGTTTTTCTTATCAACACATACCACGTATCTGCTTTCTGCTGCTATATGGAGTACATTTCAACATCCTGGTTCAAAGTAAATACTGCTCAAACTGAAGCTGTGTGAGTTGCTGTCTATGGACGTGTCCGTGTTGCTTTCTGAAACCTCTTTGATTGGGCTGTGTTCAGCTGGGTCCAGCCCTCAGTGATCTCTGCCTGCTCTGTCCCACTCCATCCAGAGGCACAGTATTACTCAGCAAGGGATCTTTGCCGAAATAGCTTGTCCGGTTTGGTCAGTTCATACTGTTCTCTGCTAGTTTAGTACTCTCTATGTCAATGCTGACTTCCTGGTTCCTAGCTTCACTCTGGCATGACAGGGAGAGACTAATTTCAAATTAATGCTAATTTCAGTCATCAGTCATCACCATAACCTGAGTCACTCATACCAGGGCTTGTTGTGATGGATCGTGCTCCAGAGTGATTCTAATGTGGCAGTTAACGGCACTGTTGATGACAAAGAACAGTAAGGGAAGAGTGCCATCTTTGTGTTTTTTCTGATGGTGTTGATGTACACCAATCTCTCATTCTGACTGCAAAATGCAGGTTGTACAGTCCATCCAAATGAACTCATTTTGCAGGTTCACAAGTTTCTGCATTCAGATGCTATGTCTGAGATGTCTGAATCATACATGCGCCCGCTGTTCAGGAAAAGTCTGTCACAGTGTGTGACAGGTCAGGAAGATGCACCTGTTTTCTTACAGAGTGGACTACACCAACAGGAAGTAGTGTTGCCAATACTGAGCAAAATAACCACAGGGAAACGTGAGGAGGAGGAGTCTTATTGTGTCTTACTGCGATTGGCTTAGTGGGCCTTTCATATGGTTACCGGGGGGGGCAGGTGTAGTGATGATAACACTGGTGGAAGAAACCACATTGTCCATCATTCACCAGAGCTCTCTTTAATAGTCCTTTTTTTTTTTGTCTGTTAATTGTCTGAGCAACAGGGTAGGTGATAATGCTAAAATTCCTTTATAAGTAAAAGTAAGTGATAGCAAACAGAAGGATTCAGAGGCACTGCTCAGTGAGGAAAACAAATAAACAGGTGGAATCTCCATGTGAGTCCTGACTGTCTGAAGTTTAGAAAGTCTATTCCAATATAAAATACCTGGAGCTGGCAGCATCACTTCTGAAATCATAGCCTGACAAGCAGAGGTAGGCTGGTAGGAACAGAGTGAATTGGGGAGGGTTTTTTCTAAGAACTGGCAATGGGAGGGGCTGACAATAAGCGGGGCTGACAGTGCGTGGGGCTGATGAGGCTGAGAACACTGAGTCACTGGTGGTGTTATTTATTTAATAAAGCTGTGATGTAACTCAGGCTGGGGGAGATTCACTATACCGCCGTTTGTATCTCTGTGTATGTGTTTATTGCCACATTAAAGTTGTCATGGCAGCTGCAGCTGCTTAGTGTGTTGTGGGTGGATCAGTAATAAAGTATAAGCAACCCCTAGAAAAACACAATGTAGAGGGTAGATTTGTCACTCAATCTTGTGAGAAAAAAAAAACCACACACACTGGACTTGCAAAATAACAAGAATTTGTACAAAAACTTTTTAAAACTGTCATCACCAGCTAGCATGCCAACAAACTATGTTGATATTGTAAACGATTGTGATGTCTGTATTAATAAAAGGGTCATTATAACTTTGAAACTGTTTTTATTACTCTGGATTTTTATATATCCTATACAGGAGGGGTGTCCAGTAAATAAATATGAAAAATTATTTAACTAATCACCTTAAATGAAAAGGTTTTTTTTAAACAGGTCACATAATGCTGGACAAGAACTAAAGCCTGCACACACACACCAGCCCTTCTTCAATACATTCAGTCTGAGCCATGGCATACACCTGCAATGTAAAGATAAGTGCTATAGAAGGTGCAAGGAGGAGTCTGAAATATCACTTTTAGCAGCAAATGGATTTCAAATTATGGGGTTTAATGTAGCTGCAGTAGGATTATTCAACTCTGATTGGGCACCTCTGATTTGCCTCTAAGGTCCTACATGCATATTATGTGCACAGATCATACACACACACACACACACACACACATTCAATACACTGACTTATAAGACTGCTTGTATTATTAATAACTGAGCTCCAAGGAGTCTACTTCACATAATGAAGGGCAAAAGCCTATGTTTTATTTAAGCACTGAAGGTAGCCAGCCCGCAGAAATGACCGGTTGGTTATATAGTGGCACCAACACATTTTTATGTACATATTTAAACAAACACAATGTTTTGTTTTCAGTCTGAGAAGCTTAAGAGAAACAGATTTATTGTATAGATCCACAAAGTATTCCATAAAGAATGTTGCACTATTTTTGATTCCATTGTGCTTTTATTTTGAAACGTGGTAGGAAACCTATACCGGAAATGGAACTGCGCCCGTAGCATTTGGCGCAGTTATTCTTGAATGGACGCTTCCGTAAATTAGTAAGAAAGTAAACTATTGTAGAAACTAATAAACTCCAACATCATGTCAAGCTTTCCATGGAATACTACACCAAGCACATCTGATAAAGACAGCATAGAACTAACGGAGAAGGATTTGATTAAGTGGGGACTCAAAGGTTTGTTTTCATCTAGCGATCTATTTTGATGTGAATGAACGCTAGCTAGCTACCTTATGTATATCTGTATCTGTACAGTTCACTACAGCTGTCCCAACGTTGTAATGCTTTGCTACACGCAGCAAAACATATCAGCCACTGCTTCAAATTAAACACTAGTGAACACCACATATAATATGGATGATATTGCAGCTGACATTCAGAAGTCAGTTGTAGTTTAGTGTCTGCTGAAACTTGTATTGCCAGATTTCCACTTATGCTAACTAACTTAATATTAAACCTAGGGCATGGCCATGTTTTGCATTGTCGGTCGCAGGACTACTGAAATGCAATGTCCACTACGTCCACTAATACTAACGAAATTAATTTTAAGACCAGTTTTTGAATTTTAAATTGTAAGTCGGTTGTTATGCAAATTTCTAAGGATCAGTTTTTTTTATTAAGGATAATTTCATATTTTTGGGGTCGAGTGCAAGTGTCTTATAAGGATGTACGGTATGGCATTGGTTGCTACCTGGATTTCAGCTTGGTATCGGTAACTACTGTTAGTCATTCACGTCGTTAACTAACTAGCCATTTCATTTTCCCCTATGAACTATAGCTCAGTACACTTATGTTGACTGTATTTGAGTACAGTATAAATATACAGTGGGCATTCCATTTTCCATGTATTCCTCACCATTACTTCTTATTGAGATGTTTACTGGTTTAAATTCCCATCTTGGTACATCATCCTTTGCTGTTGCTGTATTGATCTGGCTATATCAATGACTGATGTGTACAATCAAAGCAGTGTTGCCTTCAGAAACTAAATTAATTTAACATGACCAGGGTAATCCGTAGATAATTTAGGCACCAAATTTATATAAATGTACCTTGTGCTAACTTGCCAAAGCCCTGTTTTAACAGGCATTCAGCTTAGGCCCTACCAGCTGGATGGAGTGAAGTGGCTGGTACAGTGCCTGGAGAATCAGGAGGGGTGCATTCTGGGGGATGAAATGGGCCTTGGAAAGACCTGCCAGGTCAGTCGTCGTCATCATCATCATCATCAGCATGGCCACAGGCTTTCAGCTTACTTTGTGTTTCCAATAAAATAACACATTTTCTGCAGCCTCTTTTGTTGGTGGTGTTTGTGATTATTATTTTTAAAAGGCTCTAATTGTTTACAGTGTATTAAACTTATTTCTGGCACAAATTGTACACAATACAGATGTTCTCACTGACAGGGAGGGAAAGAGAACTAAATGATTATAAATCTCGAGTCCTGCCAGTTCTCCCTCTTGTCGGTGTCTTTCTTGCTTCATTAGTTTGTTGTAAAAAAAACTACAGTCATTTTTATAGCTTGAGCAGTTCAAGTAAATGCTGATAGCAAGCCAGATACAGGCTGTTCTGTATTAAAGAGATTTTGCCATGACACAGTCGCTGTTGATAAGTGTCTGCTGAGTGGATGTAACACGGGCCTAGTTTTCGTTGGACCAAATGTCAGTCCTGTGTGCGCTTATTCCTGATAAGCTGAAAATAGTTGGCCTCCTCTGCTCAGACCATCTCCCTGCTGGTGTATGCTCGTGGGGCCCTGGGGTATGAGGGGCCCTTCCTGATTCTGAGCCCTCTGTCCGTCATGAACAACTGGAGAGAGGAGATGGAGCGGTAAGCAGTCAGTTACTTAATTTATCAATCAAGGATTATTTTTATACAGCACCATTTAAAACAGGTTTCATAGTATTTTCCAGTGGGAAAAATTATAAGCATTAAAAATGCTAATTGAGTCACTTTTGGGAAAAAAAGAAAGTAAACTTATACCTGGACCCATAAAAGGGCATTGTTGGAGAAAATAGTCCAGCGCATTCAAGATTGATAGGGTGACTCATGTCATGTGATATACAGTTGCTAATTATGGGCCTGCATGGTGAGACTCAGCTCATGCAGCTCAATGCTGAGTTTGCATGACGGTAACGTCAACCTGAATCTCCTCTCTACCTCAGTTTTTCCCCCTGAGGTCGGAGGCCAATCATTGCATTTGTGGGCTTTCATAGGCCCTTCCAGACATGTGCTTGGTTTGTTTTCGTAGCACACGCACATGCAATTCAACATTTTCGCCACTAGGTGAAGACATTGCATGCTGTTGGGAAAGCAGCATAAACAAACTGTCACTTGGACTGTTCAAAGAGCATTTAATGCCATTTTATAAGGATCCATACTTAAAAAGTGGAAATTATATGTAGGGAATGTGTAAATGAGTAATTCCGTAAATTACTGTTAATTTTTCTTTGTTGGTTTTTAATTAAAATAACATTGTGAATTGATGTTGTTGTTGTGCTGTTTAGACTACTGAAACTACAAACATGCATTTTAAACAAATAAGCCGTTTGTACAAAAGGTTCCTGGTTACTTTCCAAATGGGTATTTAACCGACTCTAATTCTAAGGCTGACTCCCCTAGATTCGCACCCGGCCTGTCAGTCGTGTGTTACCAAGGGGACAAGGAGAAGAGGGCGGAGCTTCAGAGGGACCTGAGTGCGGGCAGGCGCTTCCATGTGCTGCTCACAACCTATGAGGTGGGCGTCGCCAACTCAGGACACTTTTTGGGGAGAAGACGAACATATGCCACCTGCACTGTACACACACGCATACATTTACATTACTGTGTTAAAAGCTAAGTATGGTATAAGATGTAATACAAATGTCTTGGATGACAAAAACATGTTCCATTGAAAATATACAAACTCATCTCCTTTACAGGGGACAAAAATGAATTACTGGGTCTTCGGAGGATATGGTTTTGGGCGGTAGTGTAATGTAGGCCTAATGGTTTGGGAACTGGGCCTGTAACCCAAACGTGGCTGGCTCAGGTCCCAGGTAGAACACCGCTGTTGTGCTCGTGAGCGTGGTACTGCACCTGAATTGTTTCAGTGTATATCCAGCTGTGTACATGGATACTATGTAAAAACCTGTGTATGGCACTCTTGATGAGGGCTTCCCCTAAATGCCAGTAAAGTAATGTAGTATAATGTTTCTGTGTGGAACCTGAATTTTACAGTGTGTTGTATATTATAGTGATTTTGTGCGCTTTTGGTTTGCGTTTTACAGTTGTGTCTCAACGGTGCCTCGTTTTTAAAAAGGTAAGGTTCTCTGTGGCTCGTAATTCTCTGTATGGCTCTGTGTGATAGGCCACAGGTGTGGCAGACTGCAGAACTCGCTGGACGTGAGTGCCACAGCAGGCAGGTGGTGGCTGCAGAGAGGTGATTGGCTGGGTGTCTCGGGTGATGTCAGCTGTGTGTGATAATGGTGTGGGAACTGGGTCTGTATCTCAGAGATTTCTGGGATGATAGTGGGCTTAGAAAGTACTTGTGGACTCATTCACTTATCTGGAGTTGCTTCAGTAAATATCAGCTGTATAGACAATGTATGGAATAAAGTTGCTCTGAGTGCCTCCTCAAGCTTTGTGACCTAATGTAATATTTTGTAGGTGGAAGTGGAAGGTCCTGGTGGTGGATGAGGCCCACAGACTGAAGAACCAAAACTCCTTATTGCGCAGGGCCCTGACAGAGGTGAGCGGCACACCTTGCTGTGCCACGCACTGCCCTTACCCACCCGGGTTCCCTACTCTACCGTTACCCCTCCCACCCGCCCTGCCACACTCCACACCATACCAAGCTGTGCCTCGCCACTCCCTCTATGTTCCATTTCTGTCCAATCTGAGACTGATAGAACTGTGTTCTTCACCTTTGCACTCCAACCCAAACCCCAAACCTCGCTCCCCCTTGCAGTTTTCGGTCCGCTTCAGAGTGCTTCTGACTGGCACCCCCGTTCAGAACAGCCTGCGGGAAGTCTACTCTCTCCTCAGCTTCATCCAGCCCCCCGTCTTTCCTGAGGACCAGGCCGAAGACTTCATCTCCGCCTACGCGAACGTTCAGACCGAGCCCGCTCTTGGTAAATGACCTCCTGGGCCAACAGGAAAACTCTCCCAGGCACATTCCATGCTGCATTATGCTGATTCATTCATCGCCCGTCCAACCTCAGTATGGCTCTGGGCTCATACAGCGATGTTAGTTTTGTGAATCACACTGTATTTTAATTTAAACTTTAATTTTTTTGTTTTAATTTACCTACATGAATTTTAATATAGTGTGAGTGTGAATTATGGGATTTTGCTGTGCTGGGTTTATCTGGATTTTCAGAATAATTAGGCAAGGACATTGCACAAACCTGAGGCGGCTCAGGACAGGTATTGCCAGGTCTGGCCCATTTTCCGTTGGTCTCATACAGAAAGAATGCTAACTGCTTGGTAAAAAACCTCAGCAGTGACTTATCCACCAGATATGCTGATTTTGACATTTCTGTATTCTGTGGAATCAGGTGTGTTTGCATTTCTCAGTAGTGGATAAATCCAGTACTGGCTTTTGTTCCTTCTAGTTATTTTGAGCTTAAATTATCTAAACAGCTGTGTTTCACTGCTGTATTGAATCCATGGTAGAAGCATTTGAACTAAGCATACTGGTGCTTTCTTCAACTGTAGTTCATAGGATTATCAAAAACATCAGATGAACTATATTTGGCTGATTATATAATTAAGAGCAAAGGCGTGTAATCCCAAACAGGTTGGTCCTCCGTGTTCTTTTCTGCTCTATTTCACATGAAATCCAATGACTAATAACCCAGCGGTTTCCTTCTCTGTAATTAGTGCGCTGATCCCAGTTTGGTATGTGTTGCTGATGATGTCACCCTGGTTGCTCCGCCCCCCTCCCAGCCGCCGAGCTGCACGGGGTCCTGCAGCCCTACCTGCTGCGCAGAGTGAAGGCGGAGGTGGCCCTGGAGCTGCCCAGGAAGACGGAGCTGCTGGTGTACCACGGCCTGTCGGCCCTGCAGAAGAGATACTACAAGGCCATCCTGATGAAGGACCTGGGTGAGCAGGCCCGCTAGGCCCGCTAGGCCCAGTCACAGACCTAACGGCAGCGCTGCTGTACTGCAGGCAGATAGGTGGCGCTGTGCTGATTAAACTGTGAGTTCAAGCTCAAGGTAAACTTTAGTATCTCAGAATGAGGAAATTCAAGTGGTCATGGAACACGCACAAGCAGGGTACAAAGGCATATAAATTAAAGTACAATAAAAAGAATAGTAAAATGGTCAGTAAACGATAAAATTGTCATATAATTTCATTCATGTACTTAAATATGCTTCTGTGTTTGTGTGTGTGTGTGTGTGTGTATACATCCTTAGATGCTTTTGAGAATGAACAGGGCAGCAGAACCAGGCTGTTGAACATATTGGTGCAGCTGCGGAAGTGTGTCAACCATCCATACCTGTTTGACGGTAAGAGCCTCACATTTACAGCGCCCCAGGAAACCATCAGCAGCTTTTCATTGGAGTTTGCATACACAGCATTTCACTGCAGCTTCAAATTCAAGGTCTGTACACACAGAGGCCTTTAGTATTTGAAAATAAACTCCACCGCAAGTCATTCTGATTCTTCCAGCTTGATTTGGTTTGTCCAACCAAACACTTTCCCTGAGTTCATTGTTTCCCCCCTACCTCAGGTCCCTTTTAACACTCAATGTAGATGAAACTGTATTAAGAGAGTACTTGAGCTCAGTTAATGCAGTGTCGTGGGGGGGGGGGGGCATGAAGTGTTCAACCTCTCAGTACTTACACCTGACCCCCCCCCTCTCCAGGGGTGGAGCCAGAGCCGTTTGAAATGGGGGAGCACCTGGTGGAGGCCAGTGGTAAACTCCGCCTCTTGGACAGCATGCTGGAGTTCCTGCACAAAGGGTCAGTCTCTGTGCCGTCTCCTGCACCTACTGTAAGACTCTTCATCACTGTCATTTAAAATATCTTTTTGAAATTTTAGTATGATGCGATGTGATGTTTTTTTGTGCAGGTGGAAAGGTCTGGTCATAACAAGCCTAGCCTGTGTGGTTTTCAGAGCAATGTAGATACAGCACAGCCACATTGTAATCAGACCATAGACTTTAGGAAACCAAGTTTTATAGTTTGTTTTTTGACATAAATAAGGAGCTAATGAAGTAATATATTTATTTGTTGAAGGGGCCATCGAGTGCTGCTGTTCTCTCAGATGACCAGAGTGTTGGACATCCTGCAGGACTACATGGAGTACAGAGGTACCATAGATGCAGGGGATTACAGAAGCACAGATAGCATAGATATCTATTAATCCACTGGGCCTCCAGGCCCTACTTTTCCCATCCTACTCTGCTCTTAAGATGTGACTTATCTTGTGTGGATTTTGCGTATTTTTGTTCACCCCCCCTCCCATCAGGCTACAGCTATGAGCGCCTGGACGGGTCGGTCAGAGGAGAGGAGCGGAACCTGGCCATCAAGAACTTCAGCAGCAAGGACGTGTTCGTCTTCCTCCTCAGCACCAAAGCCGGTACACCCTGCTCTCTGTCTCCCGCACTTCTCCATAGTAACACAACCTTTATTAACAAGGAAAACTGTGTTTCCTCCTGCCTTCTGCCGTTTCCTCAGCGTTCTCCGGGGCTTGTCTCTCTGACTGTGAACAATATGAATGACAAGTATTTTATACCTCACAAGGGTCCAGAAAGCAGACCTGGAGCAAACACCTATCTGAGATACTTTCACCGTTCGGACACACAAAGTTAGTTTGTGGAAGTAAATTTTCCGAATGCAGTCACTTCTTGCCTTTGAATGTTTGTGCACGGTCCACATCACCGCTGCGTTCCGCCTCCAGGGGGCGTCGGGATGAACCTGACGGCCGCTGACACCGTGATCTTCATGGACAGCGACTTCAACCCCCAGAATGACCTGCAGGCCGCGGCCCGCGCCCACAGAATTGGGCAGACCAGGTACCCTCCTCTCAAAAGCAGGTCGCACTGGACACGGTAACCGGTTTAAGTCCCTTGCTCTCCGCTCTCAGTCTAACGTGAGTGTGGAGGTAACTGCACCGGTGTAGGCTTGTGTACTGTATGCCACTTGTTAAACTGAACGGCACGACAAGCCAAGTTCAGACGGGAACTCCATCGGTAAAAATGGAAGATACACAAAACAGGTAGACCTGGATAGAGAGGGAGAGGTTTGATTATTAAATGAACGGTGTAAAGCGTTACATTCAATCTTAGTATCTGGCTGAGATAGACCCCCAGCTTGTTTTTTTCGGTGATCAGCCGCTCGCCTCCCGGAATCGGCATGGAGACAGGTGGGGAACTGGTCTCTGTGTCTGTTGCAGGGCGGTGAAGGTGATCCGGCTGCTGGGGAGGGATACGGTGGAGGAGATTGTGTACCGCCGCGCTGCGTCCAAGCTGCGCCTGACCAACACGGTGATCGAGGAGGGGCGCTTCTCTCTGCTGGAGCAGGCCCAGTCTGCTGCTGCTGGCCTACAGGTGTGCAGCTTCTTCCACCTCACTGTGTACCTGTTTACCGATACCTCTCATCCCACCTTATACTTCCCTACCTCCTTATACCCTTCCCTTCCGCCTTATACTGGTCTATTTACCTCTAACTCTTGCTTCCCCTCTTATACCTATTTACCTATACTTCTCATCCCACCTTATACTTCCCTACCCCACTAAACCCCTTACTGTTTTTCTCTACACCTCCCTTCCTCCTTATACCTCTCCTCCTCCACATACTGCTCTCTCATACTGTTATCGCACTCCTTTTCCCTTCTTTCTCCCACTTTATTCCTGTCTATCCACCTTATACCCTTCTGCTCCCATATTACACCTCTCTGTCTCTATACCCCACTCTTCATTTTTTACATTTTCTCCTTCTGTTTTTATCTTCACTGCCCTGCTCTCTGCCACGCCACACCTCCCTCCATCCCCCTGGGGGCGCTGCAGCTGAGTGAGATCCTGAAGTTCGGGGTGGACAAGCTGCTGGCGTCGGAGGAGAGCTCGGTGCAGGACGTGGACCTGGGGCTCATCCTGGGGCGGAGCCGCGACGGCCACTGGCTGGACGAGGACGACCCCGCCGTCCCCGGCGAGGAAGAGGAGGACGCCGACAGCGACAACCAAAGTGAGCCTGTCCTGACTGAGCAACATCGGCCAATCCAAAACACCGAATTGATCAAAATGGTCTCCATACTCAGTTACTATGGATTTAGTCCCAGACAAATGATTGCGTCTCATCCATATTCAGTGGGTGTAATGCAGTTTTTTTTAGCTTCATTTTTGCTTTTCTTTGTTTAGTGAAAATATCCCACACACTAAGCCGATAATTACAGCATGTCTGGCTCAATCTAGCATGTCATTTTAATCTTGATTATTGAGTGCCGTGCATTTAATTTACCGGATGGAACTGGAGAACAAACAAAGAGGGACACTCCCTTGCGGTAGAGGCCTTTGGCTGTTGCACCCTGGGCAACCTCTGTTCGTTCCTTCCCTCAGCGCACATGTACCTGTTCGAGGGCAGAGATTACTCCAAGGACCCCAGCTCCGAGGACGAGAGCCGCTTCCGCGAGCTGCTGGAGGAGCAGCTGGCCCAGCTGGGGGGCGGGGGCTCAGAGGGCCGCACCCTTCGCCGAAAGACCGGGGTGAGAGTCGCGTTCCCCCCCCCGCGGTTCAGACGGTGACCCTGGTGAAATACTGGTGACGTAGAATGGAATTCTCGATGGGAATATTTGGTCAGTGACTGCCAGCCCAAGAGACCAGACTAGTGGAGCCAACTTATCGCTGTAGCCACCTGATGTAGGATCTGTGTCCCTGTCTGCCTGTCGATGCTGCCCTGTCCGCTGCAGCGAACAGGAGGATTCACTGTAACTGCTCACATAGAGGTGTCCCCTCCACAGAATGCACACGTTTCCTGTGGAATATGTTCGATGTTCCCATACTAGGGGTAACTCCCTCTGGGCCGGTAGCAGGGTGCCCTCTCGGGTCAGCTTCTGCTCCCGTGACCTCAGAGCGGAGGTGGGCACGACTGCCAGATCAGTCGCAATTCGGCTTTAGCGCCTGCGCCTTTACGCTCGGCGAGCCGGGGCACGTTATGTTCCCGTCCACAAAGCACGAAACAGAGAGCCCCCAATGAGTGAAACGCACCAGATGAGTCACCTGGTGTGTCTATTCTGCGCTGTCTGTTCTGCGCTGCCTGTCAGCGCTGTCTGCAGGCTGTGAACTATGAAATGTCTGAACCAGAGACAGAGAACACAGTTCTCTGCCCCCCCACCCCACCCCCCCCCCTTGCAGTCATTCTAGTTAGGCATAGTTGTAGCCACCTAAGTAAGTACCCAGCTATTTTTGTAAGCTGCTCCTCAGCTGATGGCAGGAGAGAATGTTCACAGTGGCCCCAGAGATATTACGGGGTTCTTTACATTACTTTTCTTTTGATTAACCGCATCCCTGTTGTTCTGCTCTGGGGCCCGGCCCCTCAGGTGTCCCTTTGTGGGCCCTTGGCCGCTCCTGGTCGCAGGAAGAGGCCCCTGAGCGAGGAGGAGCTGGAGTTGAGGAGGCAGAGGAGGCGGGAGACCGCCGCCAAGAGGGCCAAGCTGCAGGAGGAGCGGAGGAGGGCAAAGGAGGAGGCGCAGCACCGTAAGAAGTAAGTCCTCCTGCCAGGAAGCCCGGCCCACTCTGGGCATGGTGCCATCACTGAGACTGGCACCGCCATGCCCATGGCTCCGGCATGATGACTGAGCGCTGACATGTCCTCAGTGAGCCATGCCCTCGGCACCATGGGAGGGCAAGTGAGACGCGGGTGGAATGACAGATGGGTACAGGCTGCCCATCAACAGTGTGAGCTTCCAAAAACGAACTCGATTTCTTTGGAAACTGATTCACCTGTGTGGTTTAGTTAATTAACTGCCGTTTGGCATTATTTACTGCCATTTGGCATTGGCTCAGATCCAGAGTCTCTTAAAATGCTGACTCTGGTGAGTTTGCAACCAGTGCATCCTGATCAATGTAGAGCTCAGCCTGCCGCCCACAGTACCCAGCATTCAAAAGCAAGCTGTGCTGTGGAAGTGCACCCATGGTGCCTCTCTGGAAAAGTGCCCCTGCCACACGTAACCCAGGTAAAGTGTTTGGTTGGACATGCTGGGTGTGCAAGTTGGACAAGCTGCTTTTGAAATGCCTGAAACGTCCTACCAGACTTTTATTTTAAGTGTGTTTAGTATTATTTTCTCCACCTTGGGTGTCCTCTAACAACAGCTGATGTCTTTGGACACTGGATATGCTCTCATGGTCAGTTGTGCGTGTTGTGTGTGTGTGTGTGTGTGTGTGTGCGTGCGTGTGTGTGTGTTGGGGCGTGGTGGTGTGTGGTGTGTGTGTGTGTGTAGTGTGTGGTGCGTGCGTGTGTGTGTGTGTGTGTGTGTGTGTGTGTGTGTGCGTGTGTGTGTGTGTGTGTATGTGTGCGTGCGTGCGTGTGTGTGTGTGTGTGTGTGTGTGTGTGATGTGTGGTGTGGTCGTGTGTGTGTGTGTGTGCGTGTGTGTGTGTGTGTGTATGTGTGCGTGCGTGCGTGTGTGTGTGTGTGTTTTACAGGATGGCATGGTGGGACTCTTGTGGGTATCAGTCCCTGTGCCTGATGTCAGAGGGGAGTGAGGAGGAGGAGGAAGAGGAAGAGGAAGAGGGCGACAACCTCAGTGTGAGCTCCACGGATTCGGAGCACACAGCCATCCGCTATGTCCTGGGCGATGTGACCCACCCCCAGGCGGCCCAGGAGGATGCCATCATCGTGCACTGTGTTGGTATGGCAGCGCTGCGTACCTGCTCCCCCCCCCCCCACGCCACCCTCACCCTGCCCCTCTGAAACCACCTTATTCTCCTGTACAAGCAGCTGACGCCAGAGTCATATAATATATCCCACAGTGTAGGCAATAGTTTGCATTCAACTTCTGCTTTTTCTTAATGTTTCTGCGAACGTGTGTGTGTGTGCATGGTGTTTGTGTGTGCATGCATGTGTGCGTCTGTTTGTATGTGTGTCTGTGCATATGTGCGTGTGCACGTGTGTGTGATACAGATGACTCTGGACGCTGGGGCCGAGGGGGGTTGTTCACTGCGCTGGAGGTGAGAACTGACGAGGCGCGCAGACAGTACGAGCTGGCAGGGAAGATGGAAGGTGAGCAGCCTGCTGAGCTGCACGCATTCAGACTGCGGTGTGAGCCTGGGCTCTTGTGCATGCGTGTGTACTCAGCTGCACGTATTAAGACAGCTGCGTGAGCTTGGGTTCATGTGCACGCGTGTGTACACAGCTGTACGTATTAAGACAGCTGCGTGAGCTTGGGTTCATGTGCACGCGTGTGTACTCAGCTGTACGTATTAAAACAGCGGTGCGAGTGTGGGTTTGTGCCCACGCGTGTGTACACAACGGCACGCCTTACAGGTGCGCACGTTATTTCTGTGAGCACACACAAACTGAGATGTGCACGTTTATTTGTGTGTGCTGGCAAACGCATCCCAGAGAATTCAATGCCAGGCAAGCAGCAGGTCAGTAGAGATCCTGTCTGTTGGCCTGATGCCTTCTGGGACAGAGCTCCACTATCACACTTCTTTGGAATTATATGAAGTGTATTTGCTTGCTTTAGACCACAAAGTGAGCCAGGTGGCCTGTGAACCAGTGGCTGTTTCCCACACTATGGGCCATGCAGTACTGCAGGAGAAGAAAGATCTATTCGGGCTCTATTTTATCCCAACAGAGAAAACAAAATGTGTTTTTTTAAAGATCATAACATGCATTGAAATCAGTTGAAAATTGGGTTCCAGTTTTCTGAAACTGGGTTCGAGTTTACTGAAACTGGGTTCGAGTTTACTGAAACTGGGTTCGAGTTTACTGAAACTGGGTTCGAGTTTACTGAAACTGGGTTCGAGTTTACTGAAACTGGGTTTGAGTTTACTGAAACTGGGTTCAAGTTTTTTTTAAACTGGGTTTCAAGTCTATTGGAATTGGGTTCAAGTTTACTGGCCCCATGGGGGCAAGGAACTAATCGGGCGTCTATCAACATGGCTTTCAGCGACCCGATAAAACTGTAATAACGAAGGACCCTGTTCTCCAGTGGCCCACCCATCACAGACACTTTACATGTCAGAACATAATGAGGCACCTGGATCTCCTGTCCTCAGTTTCCCTCCTTTCCCTTTCAGACCTGGAGCTCGGTCATGTACTGCTGTTTCCCATTGATGACAAGCAGTCCAGGTTTGACGGAAGGGACTATGTGAGTATCTGAGGGTGCTGAGCTCATTTGGAATTCCTCTTTGCTGTGAACATTCCACAGTTAAATTCTGTTTTGCGGCTGCTACTGTACAAATGTCAAAACAAAGTGGGCACTGAGTGAAACTACAGAAACTAGTGAGTAGTATCATCATAGCTGTCTAATCATGCATAAAATACAAAGAAGTAGATGAGTCAATTACAGAGGAACTGAAAACTATTACCCATGACAAGTGCTAGAGCGTTAGCCGACGCAGGAGAAAATGCAGCTAGGGATCGATGCTTCTGACGACGCAGCGCAACTTCTGTTTCTGCTTGAAAAACGTAGTTAATTACTGCACCTGTCAGCGTGCTGACAAACGCAATTCAATATTTTACTGTGCACGGTGAATTATGGCTGTTTCATTTTCATTATGCTGTTCCTTTGGAACTAGCTGATTTTAGATGGACCCACGTGCAGTTAGGGTGTTCATCCAGGTTTTCGTCTTTGGAAAGTGTTTGGCTGTTTAGCGCTCACTTTTTTGTGCGGATAACATGTTGCTTGCAGTCGCCTAACGTCCGGCTTCTATGACTTACTAACAAGTGAAAAAAGTCATTTGTCAGTTTCCCGAAGAAAAAAATAACTGTCTATAATGATTTACCTGTGCATTCTGGGGCGCTGTGTCGACAAAAAAAAACAATCCGAAGAATACTGGCTTTGGTTGAGACTTTGTGCAGAAAGTACAAGTACTTTTCAATCAAACCGCACAGGGTCTGTGGATGTTCATGAGTATAACTGTGTCATTAGATTTGAAAAGAGATGTTGCAGTTGAGTCTTTCAAATGTGATTTTTGGCACTTTGAGTGCCGCAAACGTTGGACCGTTGAGGTCCAATGTATCGGGGTGAGTGCAACAAATATCTAGAAAACCCGTCAAAGCTCAGCGGTAGAAAGCACTCCGGGTAGGTGGAAATAAAGCTTTAGTTTATTTTTGGTGAACTGCCCCTTTAACCCCCCCCCCCCCCCCCCCCCATACTGTGGGCAGACAGAGCAGTCATGGTATTGTGTGAGTACCCATCTGGTATGTTGCAATGCTGACGCATCTGTAGGCACCGCAGTGACAGATTGTTTGTCAGTGCGATGATTAATGAGCATTCAACACCCCCTGCATCCATGAGGCACGTCAGGTTCCGACTCATCCCCGTGCTGTTTCCTAGCTGGCGTTGATAGTGGCACAGCAGAGGGATCAGTCTAACAGGCTGTCGGGAATCAAGATGTCCGCTCTGGAGGAGGGTCTGAAGAAGATCCACAGGGCCGCAAAGAAGAAGGAAGGTGCGAGCAAGCCTGAGATTGCAGCCGGCTTTCATAACGCTGGCCCGCCGCCCAGCGCCCTGCCCGTTTCCTGTTCCTGCTCCCAGAGGCACCCTGCGGTAGGCAGGCGTGTTTGTTCTGTGTAAGCTCTTAATTCTTGCAACACCAAGCGAGGAACTGGTTACTGTTCTTTTGACATTTCTTTTAAGTGGTGACGCCTTAGTGAAATAATTACACAGTTGCAAGGCTGTTTGTGCTGAGAGACTCTGTGGTGAAGTTTGTTTTTTAGGGATGCCAAGGTTAAGGCGGTAACTCATGCTATTATTCTTTAATGATTTTTAAATGCACACATAGTCACATTTTATTATTTTGGCTGCGGCACTCCCCGTAAGTGCAGATCTATGACCAGATTTCCCATCTACCATCTTTCACCATAAAACCTAGTAATTGTAATTCAAATTACTTGCAAGTTAAGGCCTGGTGTTTTTGTTTGTTGCTGGCAAAGCACTGTAATTCAGCATAGTTCATGCACTCCACATCCTCGGTGGGAGATAAACTGGGAGATTTCTTTCCCCTTAATCAAATTAATTATAAAAATGATTTATCAACTGAATTGGGATGTATGCAGATGGGAAAAGAAAATGTAACTGCAATTAAGCCTCATCAAACCTTCTGTCATATAATTATTTAACCGCTACTTATTTTTCCCCTGTAGAAAGGAAGACCTAAGAAGTCCTTCTTGGTTTTTGCTGAAATAATCTGTGCTGCCTGCATGTGTTGCAATATGCATTATGAGAAATGCGGCAGTGTGCTGAAAGCCTGCTTCCTCCTGTGTGTTAACCCCGCCCACAGCCAGCGTGCACCTCCCGCGGATAGGTCACGCCACCAAAGGGTTCAACTGGTACGGAACGGAGAGGCTCGTCCGCAAGCACCTGTCCTCCCGAGGAATCCCCACCTCCATGTGTCCTTCCCCCCGGGCCACCCCACCTTTTCATTACGGGCGTGTAAAAAAACAAAAAAACGTCTGCTTCACACATGACGGCACATTATGTGCATGCATTCACTTTCCATTTGTAATCTGTCACTCAGGAAAAAAGTGTTCTGAGATGAAAGCATTCCATCATTCCTAAGACTCCCCAGTTGAAAGATCAGGGACATTTCACCCCGGTGAGATTGCCACAGATCTGGCTCTCTGTGTCTAGCCGCCCAACTACCCCACCGACATCTAATTGGCTGTTCATTCCCCTTGGATTCCTACCCGCTTTGATGCCCCTGGACATCCCTGCAAAAGAGAGTTGTGTTCTCTTTTGACCCACCTGGTTAAATAAATGAAAAATGTTAGGGGCATCTACCACAAGCACAGGTCAGGTCCTTGTACATAGGTGTGTGTACCTGCATGTGACTGAGAGTAAAGGCTTTGGGACACACCTGTATTGGTTTTGCTTCACTGGGAGTTAGGCTGTGTTCATGTAAGCCAGGGCTCCACCAATTACCGCTGCATTAGTTCCTCATTCGCGCACTTTAAACTCACCGGCTCAAACTGCGTGGGTGTGGCTTTTTCCTTGACTCTGGTGTCAGATACTACTACTCCAGCAGGGCGGCGTCCTCGCGCCCGTCTGCGGTGGCGGCGTCTGCCTCGCCCACGTCCCGCGGCGGCGCGGTGAGCCAGGCTGCGGGTTCGTCCTCGGGAGCGGGGGCGGGGGCGGGAACGAGTGGCGGAGGGGCCGCGAGATCAGCGGACTCCAGCGGCCCTGTCCTGGCCAGCTTCATGAGCGGAGTCCACATATTCTTCTACAACTTGGCTGCCTCGGAGAGGAAGAGACTGGCCCGCTACCTCATCACATATCCTTTCAGACTGAAGTGGAGAATTTGTTTTTATTTAATTAGTTGACTGGGTCCATAACGTTTCACTGAAAATTCTCAGATCTGCAGGAGTGTTTTTGTATTTTACCAGCTCCTGAAGTCAGTGCTTCTAGTGCACATTTGTCTCAGGCCTGGTACTTAGTGCCTTCTTCACCACCTTGATCCCTCAGATATACCCGTTACAGAGGACCGTTTCTCATGCTGACCAGGGCGGTTGAATAGAACACAGTAGACCAAAAGAATATAACCGAAAGGGGACTGCAGTGTGTCCACTTTCCCCGATTACCTGAGGGGAGGGTGACTGCTTTAGCTAGCAGGTTGGAGGCCTCCCTGTCACTCTTCCTTAACTGCAGGGCACCTATGACGGGGATGAAGAGGAGCTCGTGAGTGCTGATGTCACGCACATCGTGGCGGAGGTGGAAAGCCCCGTCCACACGCAGGTGATCGCCAGCTCTGCCTCTCTCTAACGGTCTTGTACTCTGATATAGTTTTTACTCTTAACCTCCAGGGCTCTCATTTCCAGCAAATGTGTGTTTTTTTCCTGATAGATCCAAGAAGTACTGATTGTCTTACTCTAAATGTCCCAACCAGACTTGGTTATGTTATGAGCACACACAGAAAGAGCTTTTGAACTCTGATAGCTGATACCAGGAGAGAATGAAGGGACTCAATCCAGCTAAAGCACCAGCTCTTGTGCTGTGATGGGCGCCTGAGGCCAGATCAAATCTTTACTGGTTTCTCACAGGCCAACGTGCAGCTGGGCACAGCATCACCCAGGGAGGGGGACATAGTATCATCCTGGGAGGGGGCAGCTAAGGTTTAAAGCCAAGCTAAGGTGTGGCAGCTAAGGTTTAAATTCATTAGTTGTGCTTTGTCCCATCCTAATAGGAGCTGAAGGACCTCCTGCATGGGTGTCCTCAGGCCCTGCCTGTCCAGAAGGCCTGGCTGGAGGCCTGCTTCTCCAAGCAGCGCAAAGTCAACACGGCCAACTACCTGATCGGCCTCCACTGACCCAGCGGCGATCAATACTTGCATCAGTTATCGTTCTTCAGACTAGAGGGTCTACTTAGTGAACTCGCCATGCATAGAGAAGGGCCTTCTACAGATGCAAGGCCCACAGCCTGTCCTGTCCTTGCTGATCTGCTTAAAGAACTCAATGAGTACTTACCTGCAACCTCAATTAAAACATTTTAATTGTATTAATTTAAAAATACACATTTTTTTGAACAAAATGATTTTTCATTCATTTTGTCAGTCATACCTGGTGAATGGGTCTGGAACTGAAATTGATAAAAAACAGATGGTTGGTGGTGTGCCACAGGCCAGCTGGTCTGAGGCAAGACTTCCACCATGGTGGTACTTTTTGAACCACAGCTTTCTACTATGTGGTATGAGTTTCCAATTCATGTTTAGAAATGCACAAGAAACGGATAGCAGCTTGGAACAGGTCACTCTTGAAAAAGATGTCGCTGTGGACTCACCTGTATAAATAAAGGGTAAATAAATAAAAACTTCCTGGCTGGAAGCCTTGCAATGTAAACACCTCATGACTAGGGCCCTAGCCTCATGGGGCAACACAGGATTGGCAGTTATATCGCCTGGGGTTAGGGAGGGTGCAGTGGGCTTGCCATGTCTCATCCATATGAAACGGTGCCTGTGGTCTACTTGCTAAAGCTGCACATGAAGCATCTTTCTCCAGCTAAGTTCAGCTTGTGAGCTACGGCGTGAAAGGAAGCGGCTATCAACAGGGTCCCTCTGGGGAAAATGAGAGGGTGTGGCCAGGGCCATGGCCAGACCAAGACTTTTGTTGAACTCATCAGAAGGTTACGGTGAAAACCAAGACACAAGTGAGGCCAAGCTTGCGGAGCTAGTTCGGGCAGACAACTCGAGAAGAGCCAATATCACCGTCAGCTGGCATGATGCGTACGCCCTAATGGGAGGGCTATTTAAATCTCCTGCCTTGCCTCTTCATGCCTTTGCTCATTCTGCTGTGCTCTTCTGGCCATGCTATCCCTGCTGCTGCTACCCCCTGCTTGCCCTCTCCCGCCTGTATTCATGCCTTCCATAAGTGTTTTTTTGGTGCTCCCACCACCACCCCGGCATCCACCTGTTGGCTCTGCTTCTCATATGATCCCCTAGGGGGGTTTGCAGTGGTTCCTCCCTGCTATTATTTTGGCTAGCTTGTGCATACAGGAAGTGATAAGGCACAGCCTTGACTCGAAAGTTGCATTCTCATTAAACCTCTATAAATATTGCTTAATTCAAACTGTGAGTTGTGTGACTGAACTATAAAACTTTTAAGCAGAATTGAGAGAGGCCTGTATTGATTTGTAAAACCTGAGAAGATTTTTTAAAATTTGGATGTACAATCCTGCATGTGAAATTTGGAAAGCAGATCCATTGCTCACGTTAACTTATCCTAAATGCAAAACATATATGAATAGGATAGGATATCAGTAGCCACTCAGCACAACAGCAACAGTGTTGGCTGATGGGCTGATTTCATTTCAGCAAAACAAGTATATAAGTCAGATGACCTTGGCATTTGGGCAGCTCAAGGTGCTTGATTTTTGTGATTTAATTCACAGCATATTACCACAAGAACCTCATGCCAACCATCAATCATAGTGGTGGAGGGGAGATGATTTGGGACTGTTTTGCAGCCACGGGACCCAGACACCTCACAATCATTGAGTCCTCCATGAATTCCTCTCTGTCAGTGTGTTCTAGAGAAAAATGTGAGACTGTCTGTCCAGGCTGTCACAGTTAAAGGTTGGCCCAAAGTGGATCATGTAACAGGACAGCGATTTGAAGTACACCAGTAAATTTACAACTGAATGGCTGAAAAAGAAACGAGTCAGGGTTTTGGAATGGCTTTCAAAGTACAGACCTCAACCTCATTAAGATGTGGTGGAACCATAAGAGAGCTGTGCACAAATGAATGCCCTCATATATCAACGAGCTGAGGCAATTTTTTAAGGAGTGGGCCAAAATTCATGTTGACTTAATTTTGGTTGAATGAATAACGATAAGGAGTAAAGGGCCATTTTCGCTACACCTGTGAATGCTCAGTTTTCCAATCCAAACAAAAGCCTTACTGCAATACTAATAGCATGCTTTTTTCCAAGAAGAAACTCTCCGCAATTGGAACGGTAGCCTTCTTCTTGAGAGTTATGCTTGATCGTACACAATATGAAAAGTATTTTTAGAAGGTGGTTTATTGACTCAAAGTGCTTCACTGATTATGCCTTCGTTTGTGTCCCTAATTATACGTTGTGTTGAATTGGAAAGCGTAAAATGAATATCTAAATATGAATCTCTATTATATGCCTATCTATTAGGCTTCTTATAATAATAAAAATTATCTCTTTTGCTATTGATTAAGTTTGTATTTATTAATCTTCAATAAAATGTCTCAAATTGAATGTCATCTTCTCAAAACATTTGCACCAGGGCGAAGTTTTACTAAATGAAACAACTTTCCGTAAACTGTTATTTTGAAAGTTCCCGGCAACAGGGGGCGTGGTACATGCACAGTAGTGGCACCGCCTCAACGTGAAAAAGTGAGAAGTGTCAAAGTCCAAAAGGTAGACATCAGAGTTGACTCGGCTTCATATGCTCCAAACAAGCCACTTTTTGTTCCTCAGTACGCACATAGTTTTGGATTTTTCTCCATGTTAACTTCTGTATGATGAAGTAAGTTTACTGACTTATATTTCCTTCGTTTTTTGTATTCATTTATTGCACAGACTATCCAGAAAACGTTAAAAGGGGAAGCAGCTGTAAAGCTGTTTACCGCGTATGGGGTGAACCGCAAAACACAAAATAACTGTTAAAATGCTCGCCTTTAAACATTCTGTTTTTTGTTGCTTTGATTGGATCTCGTCTTAAGCGAATCTGTTGTTCTGTTATCGATAGTTATTGAAAGTGTCATATTTAGGTTGTCGGTCGTTTCCTGCATTTCTGCGCTATGAGAGATGATTGACATTCTGGATTTATGGGACGTGCTACTGGCGTAAAGAACAAAAATCCTGTTTCTAGGAGACACATACAGGCGCATTGTGTGCGTGTGCGTGTTAGGTATGAAGAGGAAGACGCCCTCCTCCCCTATAAAACAATATCCATTCATTGTAAATTATATTTTGGATATCAGTTTAGTACTAACTACGTTTCACTTTTAGGGAAAACAGAATTGTAACAGCAGGTAACTTTGCTGCTATAACACAAAAAAAAAATCCGTAAAAATTAAATAAAAGGGGCATCTTGGTCCAGACTATTAGAGACTTTAAAATTTATATTTCAAATATTTTATCTAATGCGATGTGTCAAAGTTGGTGTTGTTTACATTTACCGTGCTGAATATCCTGTTTTACATTAAAAATGAATGGCGTAGTCAATTTAATGGTGTTAAGCTACAGCGAATGAGAAATCGCAGTTAAAGACTAAATTTGAAATACTGATTCGCTTGTTCATGAATTTCTGTAAATTTATTTGATAATGACAATAACATTTAATTTCATAAGTTCTCTATATTTTCACATAGGCTAATGCAAATGACATTTAGATCAGTGATCCAACTGACACCAGTATTCTGCCTGGGTCAAAATCCATATTAATCCTAAAATTTTAAGTATGTCTGGCAATTGTGTATGCTGTTTTTGTTATTTTGCTCGGGCGATTCACAGCTAAACCAAAACCCACCAAGTGCACAGTGAAAGGTCCAGGGTTAATTCAACTCTAACAACGTACATACGAGTCCAATAGGTACCATATGTACTCTGTGAGAGTTGATTTAACACTGAACATCGTATCGTGTGTTGACATTTAAACATTATGATTGACAAAATTATTAATTTTATTATGTTTTCACCAATTGAATTATTTAATGTAAAATATGAATCCAGTTACGAACTGAATTGGGTATTGTGTTTAGTAGTCTAAGCCCACCACTTTAACAAGAATTTCAAAATAGAAAACAACAGGTCTGTCAGTTTAACTTGCATCACATACAAAATATTAGAAACATCCTCAGGGATAGCCAGCATGGTTTTCGCAAGGGAAGGTCATGCCTTCATAACACACCTACTCGTATTCTTTGAAGAAGCTACCAAGTGTTTTGATTAGCCTATAACCAGGCTTGTGATATTGTATACTTAGATTTCCAAAAGGCATTTGATAAGGTACCACATGAGAGACTTAGTTAGTAAAACGAAGAACGTAGGAATTAGAGGACGTATTTCAGTGCGGATTCGGAACTGGCTACAGGGTAAAACACAAAGAGTAGTAGTAGGAGGGATATTATCTGAGCAGGGAACTGTTGGAAGTAAATAAAATCCAGAATTGGGCAGAAACAGGGATGACAGATTGAAAACTAGAATTTATTGACTTTACAAATATTCAATGAATAATCTAGCTTTATTTGTTATAATATAATTTATATGCTGCACAATTCTACTACCATTTTAGCAATCCCTGACATATCTTTTTCAATCCCTGGATTGTGAACAAAATAAGCATGTTGGGAGTTGCATAACGTGAACAGATGAAATTTGCTGATAGTACGTCAGTAGCCAGTGAGTTCAGGTATGGGGAGTGGGAATTCAGTTGTTAGTAAATGTTATTGATAGGCTAATATATTGTAATTCTATAGTTGGAAATAACATGGTGGCTTAGCACCCGAGGTGAAATGACAGATTCTCTTTCACGTCACTCTCTCATTGTCTGCTAGTGTCAGAAGTTTTTTCTTTCTTGGAGTTTAGGTATGTCATAGCTGTGTGCACGACTCTTAATCCTTCTGCTAGTGCTGTACTCTTCTGTGATCATGGAGAATTCTTTTTTAAATTGAGCCTGAAATCCTACAGGCTTTGGGAGGTGTCTCCTCCTGTCTCACACTTAAGAAGAAATAATGTATATAGAGTTGTGAAACTTCAAGGCTGTAAACTGTCCAGCTTTCGACTCAAGCCAACATTGTGCAATTAAGTGCACAGCTGAAATAAGGTCTGTCTTTAAAATGCAGAAGCTACCTTGCTACCTTTTAATGTAAAAGTGTACACTTAGCAGATTTCTACAGTGTAGAGTTCACAGTTGAGAGTTTCCAGAAGTTCGAGTGAAAGTGCAAGTTTCTGAACAGCTCAGACTGTGTGTGTGTGCTGCACACACGATAACATCTCACAAGCGCTCAAATAGGAGAAGGAGGACAGCTCTTTTGAGATGCAGCTGATTTCAGAGGCAGATAAGGTCATCGGGCTGTCACCATAAAAAATAAATAAGTATATCCGGCCATGCAGGTTTGCCATTGCAGAGCTGAAAAACCAACAATTTGTTGGAAAAAACATATTGGTGCCCTCTCCTTTGAGATGAGCCACCCAGTAAGCAATTAGATTGGTTGCCAGTGACATCGCAGGAAATGAAGTTTTCCATCAATACTGTTGGTTTTTCCACACAGACAAGGATGAACATTCGTAGACAAAATGTGGTCACAGTGCTTTGATAACAGAACATCTCAAATACAGCCACCCTGTTTATCCCTGAAAATGTACACTCTAAGACATCAGGGCAGCTATATAATCAATTAATTGAATTAAATGCCCCCATCCTCAATGGGTTTGTGTCATGTTCCATATTTAAATGGATATTGCCAACCCAACCTAGTTGAGTCCCCTGAGACTGGCATTGGGCTTATACTTCTGTTCAAATACAAAATAAAAAATACCCTGTTAATGATTTGCAGCTGAGCCTTTATTCACGTATATTCTGAGCCTGTGGCCTGTACTGGCTGGTGTCAGACTGCTTTGGACTTTATGTGATTTTTCACTCTCCCTTGTAGGGCAGGTGAACCATTGATATTCTCTTTTGGAAGCATGGTCGTGTGCGTGTGTGTGCATGTGTGGTTAAGTGAATTAGTGTAGAATCTGTGTGAGGGTGGAATATGTTTATTTAAATTTAGTGAAAGTGACAGAATGCTCTGAATGCTGAAACTGGAAAAAATGTAGGCCGTGATTGGTAGCTTTAGGGGGAAGCAATGACTCTCACGAAGGTCTTGAGTTATTTAATTGTTTGTGACAAGCTGATCTTTTTTGTAAAAGAAAGTGGTGATTTGCGGATTTGTACCGACGTCTCTCAGAAGTGGCTCAGAAAGTACATGTACTTACTCTGCACTTTACTTACTCCTCCACCCCAGCCTCTGCCTGTTCACCGCAGCCTGCCAATGTAGGTCACACATGCGGATGGTGTTGAGGGGACAGATTCTTGCATTCAGTTACGACTTCTTCACCTGCAAAGGGCAACTGATCCTTATGGTTTTTTTTTTTGTTTTTGTTTTCCAGTACCAGCCTTGATTTGTTAAAGATAAATGAGAAAAATCCCCCAATAATTGTGTGGGACGACTGGACGTTTTGCACGTGAGCATGTGTTTTCTTGTTATGTCGGCAGCTTACATTGAGTGGTAACATACCGCAGTTTAGCAACTCAGTGACCTAAGCACACGTAAAAAATTTTGGTTTGATTACCGATGTGTATATTTATGTAAAACATCCAAAGGACTTATTGATGGCTGATAAGACTACAAGAGCCGCTTTAGAGGTTCCTAGGCTGCAGTCTCTCATAACAAGCTCCTGTAATCTGTATGTAAATCGAAAATTGTTTTGTAACGGGTCAGTGACTAGGGAAACCTTGTGTGACGAGCTCTACATAATAAATTAAAATTAATTAAATATTTTTATGTATATTTTAATGAGGGAATTTAGCGATTGCCTAATATATTTTTTAAAAGCCTTACTTGACGGGTCGAGATTTGTTTTCCTTTTGCCTGCGGCAGTAAATGCCTTTGATGTCCTCTCTTACAGATTGGCGTGTGTTCCCTAGGCTTGACTGATCAGGAGCCCCAGCTGTATCCATGAGACACAATGATTTTCCGTCTCTGAGCTGTTCGACAATGACACAAAGGTGACTCGGAGCGTTGTTGGCACGCACACTTACTGTATAACCTTAACTGACCTAATAACCTAAATGCGCAGCTGTTATAAAATGGAAAACAATTAACTTGCCAGGAACACCAGTGCAATTAGCGTAAGCTACGTATGTTATGGTACTGCACTGGATTATTGTTAAACATAATGTATATGTCAATATGCATCTGTCTCTGTGCAGTAAATGCTAAGTAAGCTATACAAAGGGTCAGAGTATTTTCTAGTAGGAGTTTGCATTCCATCCACAAAATACTGGCTGAGCAGGATGTGAACTACTATCAATTCTGGTAGGGGTTGAGGTTAAATCAATTGTTAAAATTATTATTTTTTTTTTCTACTGGAACATTTTCCCTTATTGATTTATAAGACCGTATTGCCTCTCAGCTCATTGATTCCCAAACTGTAGGTCTGGACCTACTCGAATTTGTGAGAGGAGTTGAGGTGGGTTCCAAGATGAGACATTAAAAAAATTACTTACTGTATGTAATACACTCACATTGACATTCACCCCAGTCAAATTAAACAGTGTGCTTGTGACGTGCCATGCAGTACTGTGCACACGCACAGCAAAATATTCAGTGTTGAAACAACTCTGGTTTAATTCAGTTTTATTTCGACAGTGTACCTTTGATCCCATTTCAACTGATATTAATTCTGTTAGAGATTAACGCTAAAGTTTGAATTGTGTGCTGTTGTTTTTACATATATCCTAAACATTTTCAGTCCATGTATAGACATGTGACAGCCTGAATTTTAATAAGGGATGATTCAGTGAGAAGTTATTGACTCATTAAGTGAGTCTCAGTTTCAGATCTTATCTTAAAACAGTCTACCGTATGCCAGATAATGACTTGAATGACAGGCACTCAGTGGTCATGCCGACTCTAAGGACTGTTTAGTTCTGCATTCAGAGCAGAGGGGAGTTGTTCTCTGTCAGGAAGAGAAAAATGATTTTCCAGCGACAGGAAAAGAAAAATTATTTTTTTCTTTTTTGCTGAGTAATCAGCTAATTTTCAGTTGGCATAATATTGATTTTTTTACAGAAGGTTTGCAGATTTCTTTACACGTGATAGCCAAATGAAACCAACTGAAGGCATGTTATGTGTGATACAAAGCCATGTACTCTAGTTTCTGTCATGGCACTATGAAAACCACTCCGGTTTTTGACGCCGTTATAGAAAATAGCTTTTCGTGGGTTTTTTTTTTTTTTTTGGACGATTGAACTGACATGTTGTGAAAATTGTGTGGTTATTCTTTCATTGGATTTTGACAGGCTCACTAACTTGGCAGATGGCATTCCTGTCACTAAGGAAGTGTCACTTACATGGCTGGTTTTTGTTTTCCTACAGGTTTGTTTTTTCTGAAGAAGAATTTGCTATAAGCTTGACAAAATCAGTGTGGATCAGAGCAGTAATCCTGTCCTCTTTCAGGGCATTACAAATGTTTTCTATTGTTATTTTACCATTGAGAAGGCAGCAATTCAAATGTAAACTTGGAGACAGGAAGTGGATGAAAAGCAAAATGAAGCCGGAGCGAAAATGCATTGCATTTCCACAAAATGCCCCCTGAGACTCTGACCAGGTGTCTAAACTGCCACAACCCTGCTCATTGCAACAGCGAACAGACTTCTCAGAAAATAAGTCTTTTGATATCTCAAGATCTGGGTTATTTTGTGGTCGGAAGCCTCTTAGTAACTTGATAATGTTTCCTCATATCTCCATGGCAATGGCCTAACTAGAGCTTTGTCACACCTCGTGTCAAAGTCAAAAGCTGAAAAGCAATGAGAAATTCCAAAAAATGACAGAACACACGACAAACCTCCCTGTGCATGCATTACAACCGATAGCATGTGGCCTTAAATGAAAATTTCCAGTGGTTACATTTAACAGCAGGGAATGCTTCTTGTGCCCAAACCACAATTACATTACAGAAAAGGAAGGTGACCATGGGTATTTGTCTCCTGACATTAGATGTTCCTGAGTTCATTTAACAGATTTATGATGTGATGTTCCTGGATTCATTCCTTCCGGTCCTAACGGAAAGATTCATCCCGCTTAGTTGTGAAATCTGCATGTTGTTACTTATGTTTATTGCAGTAGTAATCTAACCAAATAGCTTGAATATTTTTAAGAGCTCTAAATCCCTAACTTTAAAAAAAAATCTGTCATGCAACTACAAAACCAGTTGTCCAGTTTTGCACTGTAATACAATGAATGAACCTCATAGCAGGCAATGACATTGAAATGAATTGTGTGAAGTGTATTAATGTAAAGAATTGCTCGACTGACAAGTACCTACACATGTATAGGTCATTGATTTTGAAATGGCAAAAATAATGACAAGTCACAGAATGAATGAATGCTGATGTACATATACTGTAGTCTTCCGTATTAAACAGGAGCAGAGTTCTTCCCATCTACATCATCAGGAGTAATTTGTCTAAATCTTTGGAGTGATGTCTTGTGAAGCAGCATGTTTGCACATATCCTGCTCTGGGTGTTTGTAATTATTGTCTGCAGATACTAAAACATTTAGCTAGCCCTACAAACTAGCTTTCCCATTCCTAGGTATGTCGGGCTAAATTGTTGCGTGTTTAGGCAGTATAAGTAGTTTCTGGAGCTGTCTTCAGGCTATGAGGTACTGGTCTGTTATTGGCACAAAATGTAGGTGGAGCATTTTGGTTGACAATGTTGGTTCCACGTCATCTGCATAATTGTTCTTACTCTTCTCTTGTTCCTCTGCAGATTGGGCTTGCATCTGGATAGCCTGGAACCCGAGTCTTCCAACTGCCCTGAGGAGAACGATGAGACAGTGAGCGAGGATAGTGTTCCCAGCATGCTCCCCTCAGAGCCGCACTCTGCCAGCTCGTTGGACCCGCACACGCCCGCTGGCAGTTTGAGCGGGATGACGACCGGGTTCTCGCACGCGGGAGAGCTCGGCCAATCGCTGCCTAGCAGCAGCATTTACCGGCCGCCCCACGCTCCGCCGGTCAGCTACGAACCCGCCACGCCCTACCCCAGCTGGGGGGGCTGCCCCAGCACCCTGGATCCACACAAGGGGGCCTGGCTGCACCCCAGCTTGGCCAGCAGCTTCTCCGGGTACCCCAGCAGCCTGCCGGCCGGCCTTCCGTCAGAGGGGTACCCCAGCTTCCCTGTGGCGGGCCCGTATCCCCTGAGGGGCTCACACTCCCTGCCGGGCCGGTGCAGTCCTAGCCTGGAGCAGCCGGGTTCGCTGCACTCCGTCCTCTCGAACACTGCACTCCCGCACGGGTACTACCTGGCCCCCTTCCCCTGTCAGCCCCCCGGCCCAACCTGCTGCTCCAGGTGTCCCGCAGAGGGTTTCAGTTTGGGTGCTCCACCCCATCACAGTCCCTGGCTGGGGTACCACCAGCCACACCAGCCGTCGGGTGAGTTTTCAAGAAATGGGCCATCTGGGTTACTGAGAGGTTTTAGTAATCCATTTCTCCCCCTTGGGTTGGTTTGGGATACTCATCTTGCAAACATCAAGAAAATCAATCTAGCTTCAGGTCCCCAAAGTTGCACGTCAGTGCTAAAGCACCAGTTATTGGTGCTGTGACTTGTACTCTGGCTGTAGGCAACATGTTCTGTTGGTGAATTGGTGTGTGTCCTGTTGTTCTCCCCTCAGGTCCGTATCACTGTGGATGGCCAGGAGCCGGCTCCTCCCAGAGGTGAGTACCAGCGCCCATGACATGATGATCGCTCTCGCGTGGAAATGTTCCCCACGGAGAGCTTCTGAATTCTCCTCCAAATACACCCCTGAATCAGCACGCTTAAAAGTCATTTGCAATGGTGAAAAACAAGTGAGAATTCCTGAGTGTCACACTGAGCTTTACGCTTCATAAAGTTTTCTAAAAGCAGAAATGAAGCCAGTAGTGGGGAAACTGGAAATGCATTCACCAGCCCTTTTAAGGTTGATCAAACTGACTGGATGGAAAATGGTAGAACATGGAAAATGAAACCTATAAGTGTATAGAAAACAAAGCCTAAGACTTGGCGAGGCGACATGGCAGCTCCGGTCCTGTGATGGGCAACTCTATGCAGTGGTGCAGGAATTATGCTTGTGAATGTTTTGAAATGCAGTCTATGTAGGGTCATGATGCCATTTCTGAATAAGTCCTTGAGGCTGTCTACTCTAGGATTAAGCAGCCATCAGAAGGATATCAGTCAGCAGTCTGTGGACAGAGGACCTCATCCCTTATAAAGCAGGATGTAGCAAAGTATGAGGGAAACACAAAAGTATAGAATCACAAGAGCTGACTGTGTGCCATGTTTACCAAGTTATCAGACTGCCGTGCTTGTTTTTGCCTTAAGACTTTGTGTTAAATTTACAATGGGACTTCCAATGACCTCAGTCTTATCTGGCACACACTTAAACTGGCTCTGTGACATTGTCCAGGATGAGGAGGTGATCATACCCAGCCTTTTTGTGCCAGCTTTTTTCAGAGAGAAGCAGGTGTGAGGGAGTTGGAGTTTTGGGAGACCAACCGCGACTGAACAGGGGGGTTCTTTAAGCTATTAACCAGAGGTAAAATAGCCACAAAGTCTCAAGAGACAAGGGAAAGGAAAACAATACTCCTTAGGGAGAGTATCCCAAAGAAAAGCTCTACACAACCCACGTACTGGGTAAAAAAGAACTAAAGCTTAAGGAGTATGAAAATAAAACGAAACTGCCGGAGCAGAAAACGGGGCAACTCAAAGAAAACAGACCTCGAACCGAGGCTGAAAAAGTAAAACCCTAAAGAAAGAATACTGAGCTTAGATTGTGGCACTAACTTGTTGCCAACAATCTAAAAAAGCTAAAGACTGTTGTGCTAATTTTATAGCCACAACAATCCAATATCGCAACTCAATCCTTTACCTTTACCTTTACCTTTACCTTTACCTTTACCTTTACCTTTACCTTTACCTTTACCTTTACCTTTACCTTTACCTTTACCTTTACCTTTACCTTTACCTTTACCTTTACCTTTACCTTTACCTTTACCTTTACCTTTACCAAGTGACACTGAAGCAAAGCTTATCGGCTTGCTCAGGGTTTAAATAGAACACCAACAGGTGCAAATTGTAAAAGGAAATTTGCACGTGTATAATTCAATCAACTCAATGGCCGTAATAACTGAAGAAAAGGTGCATGAAAAAACCAATGGCCGTAATAACTGAAGAAAAGGCGCAGGTAGGAAAATAAATGGTGGTATCAGCCAAAACCATGACAGCAGGGCACTAAAGAGGGACTTAAGGGCATTGGAAGGGGATTAAGGCAATGGGGTGGGGGGTTAAGGGCTCTGTTAAGGGCTCTGTAGGGGAGATAAGGGCAATGGTGGGGAATTTTAATTTGCGTGTTTTGTGTATCCTACAGTGGGTACGCCCATCCACACCTGAACAAGAAGACCCCCACATGCAGCGTACCCCTATCCTTGGAGCACCGTGAGTACCATCCCTTCCTGTCTGGATCAGCAGATTAGGTTTTGTAGTTTACTGTATATGTAAATTAGATGTAGTTTATATGTAGATTAGGTGCTATAGTCTATATATACAGTGCTGTGAAAAAGTATTTGCCTTCATTGCTCTCATGAAGGCAATCACAATTAATTAGCATTCTCGTTATCAGTCAGGCTGTTCACAATCACCACATGCATGTTCTCACACTCTCTTTCTGTCCCTTTCTCTCTGTCTCTCACTCTCACTCCCTCTGTTGCTATGGTCTTGCTCTTCTCAGGGAAGGTATTTGTCACCTACGAGGCCGACAGCGATGGGCATGTCAATGAGATAATCAAGTTCGTGGCCTTGCTACGTCACAATGGCTTCGACACCCGGGTAGGTCAACTGAGATCTGCAGTTCTGACACTGAATGTTGTTCAGTTTGGTTCCTGTACCAAAACCAGGTTGAAATATGAACTGTAGAGTTTACACGTCCTTAGAGGTGTGTGCAGCTCGCTGCTGCTTCCTTTCGCTCGGCAGTCCGCCAGCTGAGTGACGTCAGCGCAACACAGGAATACCCTTCCTGCGAATTTAGCTGAGGCAGTCTGCTGGCATCCGATCAAGTGTGGGGTTTAGTGGCGCATCGTAACACAGAGACCATGCAGCAGACTCACGCCCTCCCTCCCAGGGGTGAAGTGACGGCCAATTACAGCACCCCGCAGGGCTGAGTTATTGTGTCGGAAGACTGAGGAGTTCATTAACAAATAATCACGAGTATTGCTGGGGAATTCCCTGCCTACTGAAACCCTCCCACCCGCTGCTGTGCTTCTGCCAATTATGCATCACAGCACAGACTGCTGATCTCCGTTAGCACTGCTGGGGCTCCCTCTTCCCCCTTCTATACTCAATGTCTTCGTCAAACGCCTTGCATTTTGCAGATCGACGTATTCGAACAACAGTTTCGCAGCATCAGCAAAATCGACTTCATGGAGAAGTTCATCAGTGAGGTGAGAATGAACCCCCCAGGGCAAGGCATGGATTCTTGTTGTTGTTCCCCATTTCACATCACATATTGCTTGGTACATTCAAGTAAACAACAGAACTGTTTGTTTCTCTCAGAGCCTCCCTAGCTGCATGGAAAAAGGAAGAAGGGGTTCTGATAGTTGAACTTCAATTAATCCAGTTTATTAATTAAATTCATTCATGTATTCATGTATTTTGTAGTTCACATTAAAGCCAGATCAGAAGATCACTTTATCAGTCCAGATATATTTGAATCCTCATTACAATATCCACCATATATTTTACCTTTCAAACATGGAACTGGAAAAAAAGCATGATGTTCTTTTCAATCCAGTTATGCAATTTCCATTTCAAATAGTAGTACTGCAATAAGAGTATTTCCACTGCATGACAGCCTCGTTAACACTCATTGCCATAAGTGACCTTTGACCCTCTGACCCCTCCCTCAAACAGAAAGACTACCTGATCATAATAGTCATTAGCCCCAAATACTACGAGACTGTGACAGGTGCGCACATGAGCATGGAGAATGACGAGAGGACGCTGAACACCGTCTACATCCACAAGCAGGTGGGTCCTGCTCAGTTCAGGCCACAGGCTTCATTAAATCTCAGTCTGATTGATATAATTGTGTGAGATGTATACATTTATCAGATTATCTTATCCTGAGCTATTTAAACAGCCTTTTCCTTCTTAATATAATCAACTTATACTGACAGATTTTTTACTTAGTCCCGTTAAGCATTTTTTAAAGCATTTTAGAATGTCCCCATAAATAAATTTCTTTCTATCTATCTCTCTCTCTCTCTCTATCTCTCACTCTGTCTCTTTCTCTCTCATTCCAGCTTCAGAACGAGTTCATTCAGAATGGCAGCCGAAACTTCAGGTTCATCCCCATTCTCTTTCCTGGTGCTAGAAAGGTACATTTTTAATTGTATTAGCCATCCAAACCAGTACTATCAAATTACGCCAACATTGAAATTATGTACACTTACTCCACGGTAACAGGGCAAGAATCTGGCAGACATTCATGATGTTGTGGTTTTCCGGGAAATGAAAGTTGTTTCTTTGTGTTAACGGCCTCAACTTTTCTCAAGTGAAATTTCTATTTTTCTCGCACGTCTGTGAACTCACTGAGACTAATACAGCTGCTGGTCTCTTGTTTGAAGTGGAAATTTTAATAGATAGTTAATTTGGCACAGTGATAAACAAAAAGCACTATCACGCCCAAGTTCAACAAACATGAACATGAGCAAGTCAGTTCTGTACCTACAATTATAATTGGGCTCTTCTAATCTGTTTCAACAGAGCTGGTCTTCCTCGGGCACTTTTGATGCTTTTATGTTCATGTCAGCTGGAATACCTGACCAATTTATTGCAACCCTAGGCAGACCCAATAAAACATGCTGAAACCCACCGAAAGTTCATGTGATCAATGTTTTCATCCCCCCGCTTTCACAGCGGTCCTCAGTTGTGGTCCTGGCAGACCACAAGTTCTGTTTTTTTGCTGGACCGCAACAGCGGGGCCAGCCCTACAAACGCGAACGTCTGTGACTGAGTGAGCGAGTGAGTGATGAAGTTACACCGCGCATGTCTGTGACGTCGGCCGGTTCGGTCCAGCCCATATACTAGGTTTTAACCTGGTCTTGTTTGTTTTTCTAATTGTTGTGGGCCAGTGGGTAATGGAATTTGTCCTGTGAGGAGATGTGACTTGAGAAATGAGGTCAGGGGTGGGGACTCGGGGTGGAGACTGGGTTTTGGGGGCAGAGGTGTTGAATAACTGGGACAGTTTGGAGGGGTTAACGCTCGGCTTGGTTCCTCAGTGCCACGTCCCGACCTGGCTCCAGAACACGCATGTCTACAGCTGGCCCAGAGACCGGGACGACGTCCTGCGCCGGCTGATGAGGGTGGAGAAGTACAACCCCCCTCCCATTGGAGAGCTGCCCACTATCGTGTCCATCCCTCTGTAGTCACAGCGCCCCCATCTGACTGAACACCAAAACTGCAGGAGGCCTGACTTCTGACCACAGATGGTCAGAAGAGGGAAAATACTGTACTCGTTCTATTGGCGTAGATTTGTCTCAATTAATGAAAAGTAAAAATGAAAGAATTCAGCTCATTATAAATACTGTAAATAAAACCATATTGAAAGCAAAATACAAGTCCAAACATTTAGAAAAAAAAGTTGGAAGCAAATTTAACTTCATTGGTAAATTGCATTGAGACATACTCCTCTATTAAACATTAGACTGGCACTGCAATGCCTGCATGGCCTTCTTCAAAGCAAAGGCAATTTCAGATGAGCCCTGGAGTTTTTCTTAAGATTCTTTAATAATATAAAAGGCCAATATAATTCTCTGGATATTATTTTTGTCATAAAGAACATTTTTATCTGAAGTCTCCCACTAATTTTAATACCTGTTTTCAGGCCTTGCTTTCCATTGCTGAAATAACTGATGTTCATTTGTATTTTACAACTGGAAACCCAGTCCAGCTGGCTGTAAATATGCATGCTTTGAAAATAAAAGAAATATTAATGTACAGTGTTGGTCTGTGGAGAAACCTCTTGGTGCTGTGATAAATTCTTCATATATGCAGGACTGGCCTCCTGTCACCCACACACTGTGAAAGCAAACATTCATTGTAAGCAGAGTGTAGTATGATGGTTAGGGAACTGGGCTTGTAACTCAAAGGTTAAGGGCTGGATTCTCAGTTGATGTGCTGCTGATGTACCCTTGAGTAATGAAACTTAACCGGAATAGTTTTAGTAAAGTATCCAGCTTTATGAATTGATAATATGCATAAATACACTATGTACTTCTCATGGTTAAGAATGAAAAAGAGAACACTCTGTCCAGGCACTTGAATACAATTACCGTTTGGCCAATCATTTACAAATGAAATGCACCCAGAAAGAATGGGAATCTGTCCTGTGCGTTTGTGACAAAAAACCAACTTCAGCTATAGGGTGAAAATGACCTATTAAACCCCCCTGGGAGTCCAAGCCTTTTCCTAGTCCAATAGTGATCCATTTAAAACTGTAAAACCTGCAAAACTAAATTAAGGCACCACCCATGGTAAAATGAATTAATTACATACACATTTATTTGATTGTGAAGTATTATCTCCATAGAAATAATAAAACTGGGATCACACACAGATGTACAGGTACTCTATGCTGATTTATTACACTTTATTGACTGTATAATGCCAGGTCTCACAACTCTGTCCTATCACACATGACAGGAATAGCGAAAATAGCAAACAGCACACAGCATTACCGTTGAGACTCAAAAGCGCTACCCCCCTGGCTGGGTACGAAGCTACAGCAACAGTTACACAAAGCGGCCTCAAACCAAGAACCCCCCCGATATGAAGCTGACTGTAGCTGTACCGGTGAGAGGGATCAACCGTAAATGACGCGACGCTGAAGCTAAATTAGCAACAGCTTGTGAAGGGGTCACTTTTTGTCCAGTTCACATTTTTTTTACGCTGAAACACAGTGGTACGATTCAGAATATGAGGGAAATGAGTAACTCTGAAAGAGTTAAGAGTGAAACAGAAACACAAGTGGCCTTAAACCCCAACTGAACTGACAGTAACTAGCCATGAGATATACCTTTTCTGCAGCTGCCTTGCAAAAGGCAAAGCATAAGAAAATATGTTAGTGGGGTTGATTGAAAATGGTGTGCACTGTACCCTTCATGCATATTTATCAATGCTACTTGCTGTATATACTGTTCAATTACATCTATGAGCAATTAGGTCACTTACATATAACTGTACATAAACCTTATGTATGTAACTTAATTACCTGCAATTAGCAACAACACTGTACCTAGCTAAAAAGACAAAAACTCAACTGAAGTGGTGCATAAAAATGTTAACAAATTTTTAAATAAATATACCTTTCACTGCATTATATAAGTCTGAAGTATTACGTTTAATTGTTAATGCAAACTGGCAGTAGTCCATTTTTTAATAGTCTATCATTGTCATAATAGTTGAGAAACATAATCTTAGGATTGTCCACAGCTTTAGTATTACTTTATCCAGTTCTATGCAGACGAAACATGCTAATGTTCCATAGTGTTTAACAGGAAAACTGCATTGATATCCGATAAAACTTCAAGAAATAAACAGAATATGATTCATTTATAGAATCACAGAAAAACAAAAAAACGCCAACAAAATTTCCCTTTTTAATGATTAAAGTTCCATTTAGTTAAGTAATTTTAGTGCAAACCATGTAAGTTACATGTACTGGATTTTTTGGACCACTGTATAACAATGTCAGGAAACTATACAAACCAAAAAAGCCAACAAGGTAAAACTACAAATAAACTTGTGCATCAACATAAATGTGCTATTTTTGACAACAAATATAAATAAATGGCGGTCATTATCTACATGCCGTTAAAAGATTTGGGGAGGGAACATTTACAATGACAATGCCAGGGATGGAAAAACAACCCCAGGCTGCCAGACAGAACAGCTGTACCAAAAAACATGGGAAAAAAAACCCAAAAGGCTTTGATTTTTACAATAACCAGAGCCCTACTTGACCTTCAATGAGACACCTTAAATTAAACACCTTAAAAAAAGTGTTAACAGCGTGTAACTTAGAGATATTCTAGACTTACACACATTCAGACTTCAGTAAAATTTCAAACACAACCGGGAGCAGCTGCAACTTAAACTGATTACAAAGCTTTCTGTAAGAAAATAGATGGGAGGAAAGACACAGGAAAAGAAGTTGTCTGGATATCCTAAAAAAGTGCGTTCACTGGCCATTCATCTGAGCTTAGTGTGTGGTTTCTGTGGCTGGCATTAAAGAGAACCGGATTCTATTTCCAGAAAAGGTAGAACTGCAAAAGAATTCCGAGCAGGAGGTACAGCAGCCAACATGTCTCCTTGCGTTTCAAAAGTAAATCATTTCTGAACATAATATAAATACTGAACACATTCTTGCGGTTTTTCAAAGTACCTGTACTATTGTTAAAATATTTGATTTAGATAAACTAGGCCATTAAGCCGTTCTACACTGAATGGAAAACCTGCGGCGTTTCTGAATTTCGTATTTGGCACCCGTTGTGCAGGGCCGTGACGTGACTGCGCAGCAATGCGCATACCCTCAGTCACAAGGGCGCGCACACGCCATGATTTACGGCTGCCGCTTGCCATCCTGTCCTCAGAGATATAAGCGCATGTCCAGATGGTGGCAAAAACTGTAGCATTTCAACTGATGTGAAACAAGGCACATTTTTTTTTTAAACCTTGTTTCGCACCCAAGTTACATGATCAGATAAAGCTTCAATTCCAATGGAATGTGTGAAAGCACTAAATCTCCAGAACAGCGAGCGAACAGTATGTGTGCTCTCCTGGGGCTTTCAAACTAAAGTCCTGAAGGGCCGCAGTGTCTGCTGGTTCTCTGATTTACTCTGAACACCAAATTTAAGTCTGGGAACCCAGAGCTAAGGTAGGGCTCTTCAGCGAGCATTGGTTCCTGAAAGTAGATTTGCGCTAACTGGAAAATAATTTAGGAGCACATCTACTAATTGGGGTGCATTAGTGTGCTCTTAAATTTTTCAACTTAGGAGCACTTGTGGGGCCACTCGAGCAACGAACACTATCCCTGCAGACAGAATCTCTCCCATATATCGTTTGGGCGACCCCAAGCCAATCGCGCGCCTTCAGACACTGGCATTCGGATTCGATCCAGGAACGTAGCGCTCACACACAATGCAAGCGGCAGTTTTACCAAGTGAGCTACCCAGCAGCTGCATTTCCTTTCCCCAATTTAGAGTGGAGAAACTTGGAGACCTAAGAGGACCACACGGCTTCTTATTTTTGTTCTAGCTTATGTCAAGATCACATAGCCCGCAATTACAATTTAGATATTTCCGAGCAGCACTACAGGTGGAAACAGGCTGCAGACCGAATGATAACCCATTAAACTTCCAACCCCTGCCTTAAGTAATATCCATTTCTAGAAGAATATCAGATGCGTAGGAAGACAAAGCACCGCCCAAATGTCCATCACCTCCCCTTCCACTGGTGTCCCCTTCCACTGGTGTTCTTCTAGTTTGGCCCCATTAATTTGCACACCGATTCCAGCCTTTAGATCCAGTTAGATCCACATGAATGGCACCAGTTTGTGTGTACCTACCAATACTGCACTTGTGGCAGCCAGCAGAGGGCACTGATAAGATGGTCCTCCAGTAGACACAACCTGGAGCTCACCATCTAATTTTAATACAACAAAAAAAACAACTACTTTAGCACGACATACATGGCAGCAATGGGGCCGGCAGGGCTAGAACACCCCCAGACCTCATCCTACACCCCCCCCCCCTCCAAGGGGCTTCAGTCTGTCATTCTGACCGAAGGCTCCAGGGGGCGCCAGCTGCGGCACGTTAGGAGAGACGCTTTGCGGGTTACAGTAGTGTGGCACTATTCACATGCTCCTGGCTCTGGGATTAAGGGGTTGGGCAGGGGAGGAGGAAGGGGAGGGGCTCAGTTGAACATGATGGACTCAGGATCCTGGTTCATCATCTGGGCCATGTGTCGCAGGACGTCCTTCTTGGTGATAATCCCCAGGAGACGCCTGAAATGTACAGAAACACAACAAACACAAATATTACTTTTATAAATGTAACTCATTTTTGAATTGCATATTACAAATATATTACAAATAGCCCCAAGAAAACAATTGGGGTAAAGGACAAGAAACTGGGCTATGAGCTAATATTGCAAAGTAGACTTTTTTGCATTACTTTCACAATATGTTGTGTTACACACGCCAGCAGCACGTCCAGGTCTACAAAGATAGACAGCTATTCATACAGAGCCACACTACTGGCGGAAAGCAGTCTCCTGCTTCTATGCATAACTGTTAACACACAGGAAAGGTTAAATCATTATTTTGGATGCATTAAGCTAGTCAAATGAGAAGAAAGGCCATACAGTTTCATTCCACCTCATTTCCAGACCAACTTCTTTGGTTTTTATTATTCTTTGGCTAATTTTCCCAGGCATTTCAAAGTCAGGGAGATATCCGACCACGTTCCACAACCCTTCCATGATTTTCCAGATTTCTCCTGAGCTCTCACCCGCTGCGCGTCACCAGGCACTGCCGGAGCCCCAGCTTCCGGAAGATGTCCACCACCGTCTCCATGGGCGTGTGGTCGGTGACGGTGAAGGGGCTGAGGTTGAGGATCCGGCGCAGCTTCAGGGGCTGGGGGTTGCTGGCGGGCAGCTGCGGGGCGTCCTCGGTGAAATACACCACCGAATTACTCACCACGCCGTCCTGCTTCTGCCGCGCATTCTCTGAGGGAAGACCCACAGACAGGCTTAGAGAGAGAGCAAGAGAGAATGTGTGTGTGTGTGTGTGTGTGTGTGTGTGCGCGCATGTACATGTATAAGCCTTTGTTAGTGCACATGTGTGTGTGAGCCGAATGTCTTGTGTGTGTGGATGTGTGTGTAAGTGCTTGTGCTTGTCTGTGCGTATGTGTGCTTGTGTGTTTTGTGTTGTTTGTTGCGGGTGTGTGTGTGTGTGTGTGTATCTGTGTGTGTGTGTGTGTGTATCTGTGTGTGCGTGTGTGCTTTGTGTTGTTTGTTACGTGTGCGTGTGCGTGCGCGTGCGTGTGCGTGTGCGTGTGCGTGTGGGTGTGCATGTGCATGTGAGTGTGGGGTGAGACTCACTGATGGCCAAGGTGAGGTCCCGGCGCTGGACGAATCCGATGAGCCTCTCCGACTCGCGGGACACCACCACGGGGAAGCCGTTGTAGTCGGTGTCCTTGATGAGCGCCTCCACGTCCTCCACCGTGGTGCCCTCCTGCGTCAGCACGGCCAGCGGCGGCTCCCCGCGGCGCGGGCGCATCACGTCGGTGGCCAGCGTCCGGTGCGTGAACTCGTCCTTCACGTCCAGGAAGGGGTAGCCGTTGAGCTGGATGTGCGCCTCGTAGATGCCCTCCTTCCCGAAGGCGTCCGCCACCCACTTGCTGGTGACGGCCGCGGCCATCAGGGGCACGATGTACTCCAGCCCGCCCGTCAGCTCGAACATGATGACCACCAGCGACACGGTCATCCGCGTCACCCCGCCTGCAGCGACCCGGGGGATCGGGGGAGAGGGGCGCTCAGTCAGGGCAAAGTTTCACCAGATTCTTCTTTAGCAGAACATTGTTAACCAAAATGTACAACAATATGGAAGAATCATTCTTGATCCTAGATACATTTGAAAATTGCTCTCTATTTTAAAATTGTCCATAATTCTACAGGAACTGGTAGTTAATGGGTTAAAGTATTTCACCTGGGACAGCCCAGAGGGGAAAAGGGCCAGTCAGTGGAGGCCCTTTGGCAAAGAAGAGTTGGCAAAGTCATCTAAACCGATCAATAGGTTTTGCTTTTGTAATAACCTACTACTAATATCATTAGTAAAAATATTCAATAGAACTTCCTCTAGTGATTTATCACTACATTATTTTACTTTATACTATAAGTTCCATTCAATTAGCTGGCTGTATAAGAACACACAGGACAGGTTTATACGACCTTCCCACTGAGCTTAACGTACACAGGGAATGTGTACACACACGGGCGAATGTGTACACACACAGGGAATGTGTACGCACACGGGCGGCGGCGTTTCGGGCTCTTACCCAAACACGCGGCAGCGCCCACCATGGCGTACAGGCCCGGCGTGACGCAGTCCGCCCCCGGCCGGCACCAGTTCTTAAATATGATCCAGTCGTGGTGGTGGTAGGCCATCTGCTCCACCGCAATGCCCACGATCCGCCCGGCGATCGCCCCCACCGCCATGCTGGGGATGAACAGCCCCGAGGGGATCTGGAGAAAGCAGGAGGTCACAGGGGCGTGAACAGAGCAGGAGGTCACAGGGGATGTGAACAGAGCAATGAGGTCACAGGGGATGTGAACAGAGCAGGAGATCACAGGGGATGTGAACAGAGCAGGAGATCACAGGGGATCTGTACACAGCATAAGATTCAGCATTGTAAAGCCCCACCCCCTTTACCCACAATGCCCGGCTGACCTTCATGCCGAAGGTGAAGATGGTGATGACGATCTTGAAGACGAGGGCGAGGGCGAGCTGCCACAGGGCGGCGTAGACGCCGGGGCCGGCGGGCCGGTCGGGGATGTCGTCCAGCGGGCGCGTCATGTTGGGGTCGTTGACGTAGTCGCAGAGCTGGGACGACTCCAGCGCGCCGCAGTCGTTGAAGAGCTCGGAGATGAGCTCGCTGGTGCTGCGCCGCGTGTACGGGTTGGGGAAGGCCAGGATGGCCGTGATGCCCGTCACCGCCATCACCTCCAGCACCGGGTAGCGGCCCAGCCACGTGGTCTTGCGCCGCCGGCACCAGGCGATGTTGCCGCGGATGAAGAGGGTGCCCCACAGGCCCCCGAACACGCCCAGCAGGATGAAGGGCACCAGCTCGGCCATGTACCACGGCGTGTGGTACTCCACGTAGAACAGCACCAGCCGGCTGTTCCCGAACGGGTTGATGGAGCGCAGAGTGAAAGCCGCCACCAGGGCGGCGAAGAAGGACCGCCACAGCGTCTTCAGCGGGAAGTAGTAGCTCACCTGCCGAAAAACACACAGAGCTCACCCCCCGTCCAGCACGCACGCGCGCGATTACATGAAAAGGTAAATAAATGGCCTGGCCGAAAGGTCACTTTCCAGTGATTGCTTTAATATTCATATTTCAAGCTTGCAATTATGTCCTTTGGAAAATTATTAAGAAATGAAACCCCCCACCAAAGGTCTTAAAATATGGACCAAGAAGACCCTGCGTTACTGGCAGTGGAAGAGCAGTAGAGTGAACGCCCTGACCACACAGCCTCAGTTCCCCTTCATTTCTCCGCCCCTCCGAGAATAACCCAACCCAACCCACCTTTCGGCACACAAGGGCACTGAACGCATAACCCCACGGTGTGGGGATGCCCGTACCTCCTCCAAGCTGAACAGCACGCCTCCGATCGGAGCCCCAAAGGCTACCGACACACCGGCAGCTGCCGCCGCGGACAGCACCTGTCAAGCACAGAGCATTATCCAACGATACGGCATTCAAATAGTGCAATTTTAAATGGTGTATTTGACAGTAATATTAAGAATAAAAACAATAATAAATTCAGTCAGTCACCGTCAGCCACATTCACAGTTGGTCAGTTGGATATAGTCAATCACATTCACGCTCAGTCATGGTCATGGTCAGTCACATTCACGCTCAGTCACGGTCACACTCAGTCATGGTCATGGTCAGTCACATTCACGCTCAGTCACGGTCACAGTCGGTCACGCTCACGGTCTGTCAGGGTCACGGGGACGCTCACCTCTCTGCGCTTGCCCTCGTTCTTGCTGTACTTGGAGAAGAGGCTGCTGAAGAGGTTCCCGCAGCAGCAGGCCACGTGCACCAGCGGGCCCTCCTTGCCCAGGCTGAGGCCGGAGGACACGGCCAGCACCAGGGTGACCGTCTTTATCAGCAGGGTCCACTTCCCCAGATAGCCCCGGATGATGAACCCGCTCAGGATCGTCTTTATCTGGAGGGGGTTAGAAGCCAAAGACGTGTTCAGATGCTTTAGTCCCACATCACGCTGGTAGCAGGAAGACAGAAATTCAAATATGCACCCTTTTCTGTTTCTTAGCATGGCAAAAAAAACACTAATAAAGAAATAATATGCACACCACAAAGACACTAAAACACAACCCCATTTCATGAGAACATTACAGCACAAAGACACAGACACACTAAAACACACCCCCATTTGATGGTGCATACAGACACAGGGAAGGTTTCAGTTTCAAACGGGTGACAGTTCAAACAGTTTACACACTGCAGGACCTGTGATACCCACCTCAGGGATACCTGAGCCACAGGCGTACGGCGCAAACACGCGGACCAGAGTCACGGCCAGGAAGGAGAAGAACAGCGCCCACATAACATACAGGAAGTAGTTCAGCACGTACGCTCCGCCACCCTTGAAAAAGACAAGACTTCATCAGTAACAACAAGCACCTGGCTTCACCATCGAAGAGGACACAGGTCTACTCACTCCTAAATTAATTTTGGACCGCAGATGGACCACAGACAGTCTGCTCCCAGCTTTGTAGCAGAGAGAAGGCTTGGTGCCTAAAGCTAACTCTCACACGCGGGGGCGTTACCAGAGCATGGCCGGTCATCAGCTCGGACCACTTCTGCCACTGCGGGCACTTGTCGCGGTCGTCGAAGGTGGTCTCGTTGGAGGTCCAGCAGCACTGCTCGTGGCTGTACCAGAACGCAGACAAGCAGACCCCTTCCTTCAGATCCGTCATCCAGTCCACGGCCAGGTCGATGACGCCGGCCAGTGTCCCTGTGTGCACGGGAGAGGAGTTCACATTCAATGAGGAAACAGAACTCAGGGAAAGTGTATGGACATACACTACCAACTGTTTATAAACCAAATAAACAAATGAACTTTTCATACTTTTTTGTTTGAATATGTGGATACCCCAGGCAGTCAGACACATTTAGCATACAGACATTTCTGTGCAGGCCAAGTGTGATACACGAACATAGCCCAGGCAAGAGGTTGGACAGAACCCTACCTGACAGGAGTCCAATCAGCAGCATCACCACCCATCCTGACCAGGCATCCAGCAGGCTCTTAATGAACTCCCAGATGGACTCCTTACTCTTGCTGGTGATCTAAGCAGGCAGCCAGAAAATAAAATACACTCTGAATCCGGCACGGGAAGGACAGAAGGAAGAAACCTCAAACTGACACCTAGGTCTCAACAGGATTTCCATGGCAACATAACACTTTTTCCAATAACTTTATTTCTAAACGAAAGACAACAAGGACAACAGGCTTAACACAACAGTCCATGCATAAATGGTGGATTGTGGGCAAAATGACAAGCCTAAGCGGTCTGTATGGCCTGTCCTCGTCATACAATCACTTGGCAGTCTTCAATCCAGAGCGACATACAGCAGAGGAGAGTCGCATGGCTGAGTTTGGGGACAGAAGCTCACCTTTCTGTGCCGGTCTGTGTCACGTGACTTCTCCCGAAGCCAATCGATGGTGTGGAAGTCCTCGTAGGTGCCCACATCCGGGATGGGCTCATCCAGGAAGTCCATGAGGTTCCCCGAGCCATTCATCTCCTCTGTGGGAGTCATACTGGTCTCTGCTGGAAAGAAGGCAGGAAGATTTTTTTTTTTTTTTTTAAAGCACACTCACAAAAAACGCAGAATAACACTTTTGTAATGGCTGAGAAATATGGACATTTTTTGTCCTTCAAAAAGCTGCACGTGAAGCAAGATAAGGGAAACAGTGGTTAGATCTTCACAAGTCAGCAAGAGTACCTGCGTAAAAAGTACAAAAGCATGTATCAAATAATTCTATTTGGCAACCCCTGTATAGTAATCGGTCGTCAATTAGCCAGCAGATAAGACCTGACTATTGCTATTTTGCATCTGCAACCAATACAGAGAATACATATTTATTTTCTCTATTTACTGGCCGTTTGCACCATCCATATACGTTCTTTAAAGCACTTGCACGATACGAAGAATAGCAACATTTCTCAACATAGCCATGACATTCAGTGGCCTTGTTTTGAGACGCTCTTTCTGGTATTCCCGTGTTTTCTTACTGCAGTTAATACCGGACACCACCGTAAATACTGCACAGTGCACCTCATACAGGAGTGTAAACCACTAAACCGGTTAATGAGGTATATGACACGTCACTAGTGTCAATCCACCCAATGAATCAGGAAAAATACACCTAACTAGGCTGTACGTTATACTACAAGTTATAGTAGCTTCTTGATGGATAGTTTTTCACCAACCCTTTTGCATCAGTTCCAGCTGCATTTACAATAACACTGTAACTTACGCACCTGAAATATCACTTTTCTTATCAACTGTCGCAGTATCATTCCAAACAATGCATAGTTTTAAAAAGGGATAACGTTAACTGCAGGTATTAAAACGTCAGGGACATAAACAACGTATAAGCTATGTCTTACTGTTTGCTCACTAATGTTAGTAACATTCTGTATAATTTAGCAATAAACTCGCACCCTACCCTGTTTTTATTTTTATGCGAAACGAATAAAGGCTAGGGTGAATGTTTTTAAGTGACACCAGTGTTTGAGTTAGCTAACACGACAGAATCAGTTCATTATTCCAGTCTAGCTTGCTTAGCTAGCTAACTCGTAAGATGCAAACAGATTCTTACCGTCGGCAGCAATGATTCTCGATATATTTATAATATTTTAAAATAAATGTATTCCGTGATGTCTTTTAACCTGCCAAATACGCCCATTTTAAGTCATTTTTGCAAAATGTATCCGAATGTTTCAAGTGCTAAATAGAGAAGGCGTCAGTGATTGCAGTATTGGCTGGGCGATCCCACAATGCACCGCTTTCCTCTGTCATGGCGTCTCGAAATTGTTCCTTCTCAAAATCTGTTGACATCAGCTCCTCATTTTTATCTCTCCCTGTAATGTGGACATACATATACTAATAACGTTTCTAGCATAGGTTTATTGAAATTCAAAATAAACTAAAATATAGGCTACAACTACTAAAAACTTCAAAGTAAATAAAGGTATTGAAATGATAGTCTTAACATAGTCTTGCATGTACGGTTAATGCCCAAGAAAATCATAAACAATCAACATCGTGTCACACACCATGTTAATGGTCCTCAAAACATCAATGCTTTTCATAAAATGTGTGAGTAATACACATTTTCATCTACATATCTAAATATTGTAACTATTCCTTACTGAATCCTGACCTTGCCAGAGCTGACAGAGTGGCTCATGATTGGCTCAAGAATTAAAGAGGGGAGCACCTCATTAATGTAGGACTTCGGTGTTAATTACATGGTGAAGCCAGGCCCCTATCAGTGCAGTGTCAGATAGTTGGAGGAGGCTTTCTTTCTTGTCTGTATGCCTTGTCCATCTACCTCCTATCTGCCCCCAGCTCCTGCCCCACCTTCTCTAAATGCCCCTGGAAGCAGGGAAGCAGTGTTAAGAGCCTGGGTTGAATGCAAGATGGGAAAACATGTTGCAAATGATTAACTAACACATTGGTGTGTGCAACATGCAGTTGCACAGCTTGAAGACTATAGCAGCTGACAGGACAATTGTGTACAGTGTGACACTGATTGTACATTAATTGTTGATTCGGGTTACACCAGTGGTTGCACAAAGATGGGAGCGGAAACAAGACTGCGGCAGAACGCTGACAACTGTTTAGAGTGGATATAGTTTGTCAGTGAACTATAGCAAAACGTTGTGTATCTTGAATGCACCGCTTTTGAGGGGTCTGTGAAAGAACGTGCATGAAAGATCAAAGAGTGCCGGGAGAGAAAGCATGTCACAAAGCTTTTTTGATGAATGCCACTGCCCCAGGCCCACATCCATCCAGCTAGTCCTGACATGTTACTGTAAGTAAATATTTCAGGCACAGGCTATTAATGAAAAAAGTAGGCTTCCCTTTGCAAATTCCAGAATCTAGGCTTGTGGCTGTTAATTATTATAACTGGACATGTAAAGACTGAGTGAAAAGGTATGTTTAGAGAAAAGGCATATTGCAGGTGGCATTGGTGTTGAACTAGAAGTAGACCTTGCCATAATCACAAAAGAGATTTGGTGAATTACCTAAAGATACCCAACTGAAACCCCTCTTTTTACCAGTCTCAGGAAGCTGTAACTTCTAAAGCAGCGATCCTCAACCTGTGGGCCATTGACCACATGAAGCCCAGACCTCATAATGCGCAGCCAGAATTGTTCTGTGGAAAACAAATACACTTCCGTCTCATTTTATCATAACACTGGTTTCCAATCAAAGTTCAGGACTGTAACTGAAGGTCTTTGGAATCACAAAGTGCCAATAGGCTTACATGTTGGCAAAATCCTGGTAACCCCCCCACCAGGAAGCTCAAACAAGGCTACTACTGGATCATGCAGTAAGACTTTTATCTGAAGCAAACCTCAAAATCAACCAAGAAATGGTTAACTGACCACAAAATTACTGTTTTGCAATGACAATCTCCAAACATTAACCTATACTTGAAAATGTATCGTTTGAATGGAAGAGTCTTGCATATTACAAAAGAAAATTGTTATATTATGTAAAGAAGGCAATAAAAATAATTTTTTCTTTTTTCTTGTTTATGGCACACATGGACTAGGTTTGCTGCCACTTTTGCCCGAAGGGTTGAAAACTATGCTCTTTTGCTCTCCCTGCTGGTCTCAGATAGCTGTACCCACCCTTTCTTCTCAGGGCCTGTTTTCACTTCCATTACAGTACCATTTTGAATACACTGTGTCTGTACTAGCAGAACAAAGTCTACGCACTTTTACAGAATATTCTTAACAAAAGCTGTCCATGGCATGGTCTAGATTTGTTCTGGGCCGTGTCACATCACTTTTTATTTTACTACTTAGCAAATACACTGCTATCCAGACAGTAAATTGTCACTGTTGCCACTGTTGGAAAAAACGTTGAAAGATTGTGTTGTTTTACACATGCATCATTTTGACATGTGGAACAACAGTGTGAAATGGCTGCTCTCTCTTTGATTAATTTCCTGGGTTTGGTCCCTTGACTGTAGAAATTTACAGTTTTGCAGTCTTATTAAAAATGGTGGTAGATCATATCTGTTTCACGGTACATTAGATATGAGCAACTAGATATAAAACTTCTTCATGTTGAATATATTTCATATAATATCTGCTCTCTTGAGTTACAGTGGCACATAAAGTTAATTAAGTTTTTATACCAGGTACTGTATGCTTCTTCTTAGTTGAGGGGAACTGGAAAAAAAAACTCATATCAATGACTTTGACACCATATAATTAAAAAAATAGAATTAAAAAAAAAACATTTTTTCTTGAGTTTCTTGACTCATATAGACTTTCAGGAGTCAGCCATGCATTTTTATTTTTCTCCATTAGGTGGCAACAACAGCCTCCTAAAGCCGAATGTTGTGTTTTTAGGCGTGAGAAACATTGGAAAGAGCTCTGCAGCAACATCATCCTGGCCAGAGGTGTCCCACTGAGATGCAAGGGAAAGAGATTAGAATTTGGGGACCTGTTGGGACCACAGGTCCCTATTGATCAGTGAAGGTCACTGGGGAGCAATGAGCCACATATCCGAGCTGACTGAACTCTCCCTAACCCTGCTTTGTCTTGTGGGGCTACCAGCCACAGTCGCTGGAATGGCCCAAATACAAGGCTGTACATGAACTGGAAAAGTGCTTTAACAGTATGAGCCACTCAGCAGGCCCATGGGTGTTGGTTTTAACCTCTCGTCTAGTCCAATGCTGTCTCAAAAAAGAGTGTTGTAGCAACGGTTACTGAGGGAAAGAGATGCACAGAGCTGGGAGGAACAGGAGAGAGTGAAAAGGAAGTACCAAGAAGAAAGTAGGAACCTTACCCCTTTTCTCAGAAGGTTGGAAGGAGAGAAGCAGCAACTGCAAGAGGCAATTAGAGAGAACTGAAAGAGTTCAGATAAACTAAATACAAAAAAGGAGAAACGGAGAGCTGTTTGAAGGCAAGAGAAATAAAATGGACTGCATTTATATATACAACTTTTGATCACTTGCGTCTTTCATTCAAAAAATAAGACAAACTGAAGAGAGATAAGGACAAACTGATAGAGACTAATGAGAGAGATGAGGGAAAAGGAAAAGCCCCAAGCCTACTGCTGCCAGACAGGTGTAGAGAACAGCTCTGACATGGAATGAGAGGAAGAGAGACAGACTGGAGAGATGGAGAGAATGAAAGATGTCTGTGAATGAAAGACGCAAGTGATCAAAAGTTGTTTAAGGAGTCGGTAACAGACAAGTCATTCAAACAACTCTGTTTGGTGGCTGAACAGCTCAGAGCCACAGGAGAACAGAATGTTAACAGCATAAGTTGAATGCTGGGAAAATGTTCCCTTTGCTGCATTATTGACATAATGCTTGTCATTTGCTTTATTTTCATTATGTACCAAATGGTTAGTTTTAGTGGCCATGTGCCCACACTTTCATCAATTAGGAGACTATTGATTCAATTCAGCCTTAGAAATGAATGACACCCTTTCCCTCCTTGAAAACCTCCAATCACCACGTAGACTTTCAGTGGACCCTACCCTGCTATAAATCTCTTTTAGTGATGTCACTACCAGACACACATGAGCTCTACATAAACATATTTCCACAAGCATTCTGAAATTAGCAATTTTGACATAAAATTTTTACTGTTGGAAAATAATTTTGATATATTTCAGACTATTATATTTCAATAGGTCATAGCATTAGAGATCTAACTTTGGCACTGTACCATACCAATTGTAGCACAGCTTCCAAGATAAATTTTAAAGGAGTACCATGGTGGTTGAACGTGACACTTCCCAGTTGTCTTCAGGCAACAACAAAACAAATGTGCATAATTTTTTTATTCTTCAGTCATTTCAATGTACTTTAAAACGTATTTTTCTAAGCCTAAATTTCCCACTATAAAAATTCACCCGAACCGTCTGGGCGTGGTAATGAGAACTGTCAGTTAGCTATGATTGACATACCGTTCCCCGTTACCATAGCTACCCCCATGATACGCTCTCTTTGGGAGACTGAATTTTCACAAGCTAGCTAGCTTAGTAGTATATCAAGTATCGACAGATAGCTAAGGTAAGGACGTTGACTTGTATCCAGTTACAATTTTTGCTATCTAGCTAGCCAAGTTAAGATAAAAGCACAACTATAACGTCCTCATAAAAGCGAACTAGCAAGCTAACGTTATCGATAACATTGCCTTATGAAAGCAAACCTCCTAGCTAGCTAAAGTTAGCTAGCTAGCTAAATGAATATAACCAGAAATGATCTAAAGGAACTCTAATTTAAGTGAACCTAACGTTAGTCAAATATTTGCATTGTCTGAACAGCAGGACAGTGTGTCCTGTCAGATTTCTTTACGGGGCGTGGAAATAGGAGTGGTTACTGTATTCGTGACGTAGAAAAATGACAACTTTCTCAACCGGTTGAAAATGGGACGATGAATTTAAAACGCATATTTCTCCAAAAATACAGAACGGACATATTTAATTCTTTGCTCATTGTGTTTCTTCAATGCCTCTTGTGCAAATAGCACATAAAATAGAGAAAGTGTGAAAATCACCATGGTACTCCTTTAAGAACATTTAGGGAAGACAGGAAAGAGACATAGACAGCTGCAGCTACAAATGCACTGTCTCATAAAGAAAGTGGAAAGAAACATTGTACTTGAGTCTAGATTTTCCCAGGGGAAAAAAAAGATTAACATGCTGAAGTTCAAGAGTGTGCAGACCATCAAAATGATTTTAAGCCATTACAAACATGGATTCCTGATGTAGAGTAGCAAGGTCAAAAGTTTGTTTTGAAACACATTTATCTGACCTAATAAAGACTCTCAACCTCTGATAAACCCGTTTTTTAATTATTAAAGATGTCTTAATTGGGATGACACAAACATAAAGCCCTACCCCTCTCCACCCATCAAAACTGTGTTAAAGGAAAACAGTGTAGAACACACACACCCGCACAAACACATGCACACACACACTCACAGGCATAAGACCTTGGTCTGGTCAGCTGAACAGTTGGATGGAATTTTGTGTGTGTTTGGAACGATTTTTCTGTGCATCATCGCCTTCATCCTCACACTCCTACCTCTTTGGTCCATGGCTCGATTGGCACGTCCGTATCACAGCACAGATGCACAATAATATTGTCTTTGTTTCCTGGTATGTTTTGTTGTCATGTGCAACAAAATTCCCCATCTTGAGACTGCATGTCTGGAGACTCTGAAAGCAAGAAGGTAAGAACTATTTCACTTTGCCAGATTAGTAACATTTCCGATATGATTATACATATTAGAATGAAAAAATATTTCTTGTTGTATTTACGTGTTGTTTCTGATATCTAGGAAACTGGCATTTGTACTGCTAATATCTGTGTTTATTCTTCAAGGAAAAACATTTTTTAGGTAGCATTACATTGTATTTGTTACCAGTTGTAACACTAATTAGTTTGTTCATTGTTAATGAACCAGCAAGTAAGTCCTGAAACCTGATGCGCTTTTTAGAAATGTGGCCATTACATATGCAATCTGCATATTTAACTTAAATGAACACACTTATGCCTTGAAAATATTTCACTGAACTTTCAAATACACTAAATCAAACTGATGTTTGTATAACTGAAAATGTACAACACAAATAAATATGAATCACCGTGAAAGGCATGCAGACACTTTATCAAGACAAACTTTGTGCTTGGCGTGCAGGAGATCTGAGAGCTGACTTACTGCAGCCTGCTCACTTTAAAATGATGGCATTGTTACCGTCGATCTTGCATCACTTCTATTTTAATACGCGTATGTGCTAGTATTTATAGTTCATTAGTGTATTTTTTGAGTTATGTGCCACCACACGTCCCTCACATTCCCAAACAGGAGAAACCATGGTGAAGCCAAAGGGGCAAAATCAGGCTAGTGGTTAAAAAGGAACCCTAATGAAATGTGAGCTTCCTCTTAGCACTCCAAAAATGACAAAGACCTGAATATTAATAACATCCTGTCTGCATTTTAGCAGCATCCCTCACCCGGCTGCGAGTGTGAATGAGCTTGTTGTTTGCAGCTGCAGTCGTTGCCTCTTGCGCTTGCTGCAGCTCTCCGGCGCTGTGGCGAAGCTGACTTTTCTCATTGGCAGATGATGCGCTCTTTCGATCGGAGTGGAGACCGATTCTGACGGCGGCCCTCGCAGCCTAGAGCTGAAGCAGTACCGTACCAGAAAACATCCACGACAGCGCTAGGAGAAAGCTCTCCAGTCAACCAAGACAAGTAAAACAAGAAAGAATTTTTGGGGGGTGGGGTGGGGGAAGAGGAGGTTGTGTGGTTCTGGCAGGGTGGGAGAGACGGCGGTTTTGGGCACCGCTGTCCTCTGGAGCGGGATGGACCAGGGCACGTGGGCCCTGGAGCTGACGGGGACGTTCCTCTCCGGGGTGGCCTGGCTCTGCACGCTGGCCGCCACCGCCACCTCGCAGTGGCTGACGTTGTCCACCAGCCTGCTGCCCACCGAGAGCTACGAGCTGGGCCTGTGGGAGACCTGCGTGGTGCAGGAGCTGGGGGCCACGCAGTGCAGGCCCTACAACAGCCTGCTGGGCCTGCCCCCGGACATTCGGCTGGCCCGGGCCCTCATGTGCACGGCCCTGGGCTCCGGGCTCCTGGGACTCCTGCTGGCTGTGCCCGGCCTCCGCCTGGTCAACAGCTGCGAGGGCCCGCGGGCGCGAGGGGCCAAGAGGACGGCCAGGATCCTGGGGGGCGTGTTCTGCCTGGCGGCTGGCGTGCTGGGGCTGGTTCCGGTGTCCTACATGGCACACCTGACGGTGCTGCGGTTCTTCGACGAGAGCGTGCCGGACGTGGTGCCGCGCTGGGAGTTTGGGAACGCCCTCTTCTGCGGCTGGGCCGCCGGGCTCCTCCACCTGCTGGCTGGGGGCCTGCTGGTGGGCTCCTGCCTCTTCTGTCAGGGGCCCCCCCACACAGAGACGATCCCCCTACAGACATCCATGAACAGTCTGGCTGATCACTCCCCTGGGACCAAGTCAGAGTACGTCTGAACGGAGACCAGAAACTGAATCACCTTATTACTGCCCGAGACATCTTTTTTCTTTCTCTCGCTTGCTCCTTTACTTCTCTCTCTCTCATTTCTCCTTCTCTGCCAAAGCTGGAAGCCTTAGTGTTCATTAGCTTTAGTATACTATTCTGACTATATTTTTATGGTAATGTAGCTAGGACAATTCTTAGGGCAATACTCTGCTTTAAGAGCACTGCTTTAAGTATTAGAATTAATTTCTGACATGAAAATTAATTTAAATACATTTACTTGAATGTAGACACATTCGGCTGCTTCCTCTTTTTTGTTTGTTGTTTTGACCTCTAGATTCTTATGCTGCTCATGTTAATTCTGTTTCTAATCATTTTTTAAACAGACTTTTGCGAGAAAATGCAAGAATACAATACAATACAAATCACAAACATGATTTAAAAAAAATAATCCTCGCTTATATCATTCATTTATTTAGTGGCCACATAAATGGTATAAACAAATGTATTGTTATTATATGTATACATATAATCAGATTTGGAGGTTACATGCACACTACTACACATGAAGCAGAATTTTCTAGTTGCTACATCATATTATTTGCCTGTAAATTTAATTTTCTAACTCAGAAAAAGCATATTTTCTGTTTGGTTCTTTCACTTTCTCAAGCAGCATTGTGTTGTATAGTGGTTAGGTGACTGGGATTGTTACTCAATTTCTGGTTCAATTCCAAGGTGGGACACCGCCATTGTACCCTTTAGCAAGATACTTAGCCTGAATTGCTTCAGTGAAAATACAGCAGTATAAATTGATCTGTGTGTATAAACAAACATTAAGCTGTGCAAATCACTCTTGGTAAGAACGTCTTGTAAATGCCAAAAAGAAATCAGTATGTCTGAATGGTTATTCACAAAATGTGACCCAAAGAAACTACTAATGCATCTTAGTAGATAATCTCAGCCAATGACATTTGACATTTGTCCTTAACTTTGACTAAATATTTTAAGAAAGAATATTTATCTTCACAAACAGCTCAGCAATCACTACTATAAAAAGTGTAATGTTTGCACTCATTTGTAGATCAAAGTTATGGACAATTGATGATTGAATGCAGGCCTGAATGCATGGTGATATTCACAATGAAAGATTCCTGTGTGGACTGGGTGTGGAATGGTGTGCCTGACCAGTTGAAAACGAAACGTGTTATTCCCATTTTGTTGTAATTCAGACCATGTGAGAACAGGTGGCATGACTAAATTGTTTATAGATTACCTAAACTGTAAATTTGAGCAAGCTGTAAAGTTGTTGTACTGAAATAACTAAAATTGGCAAATATGTTCTGTAGATCTGTTATTGTGTGTGCCTGTTTTTTGTTTGTTTTGTGTTGTGTTTGTTTTTTGTTTTTTTGTAGGCTAGTGTGCACATTTTGAATTAACATGGAAAAAATCTTGACAGGTAATGATTGATACACATAAAACATTTTTAAAACAAATAAATGACAGCAGAAATACACATTTGATTGTTTCACATAATAATTTAAAAAATCACTCTTATAAAGGCCTCCACTATGACATTTCCAACAGCCTTTAACAGGCACAAAATCCTACCATGTTCCTTTTCACAAGATTTTTAGGAACAAAGGGTGTCATTGGTTTTGAAATGTAAGAACAGAGAATGTGGGAATGTAAATATATTAATATATTTGATCTGAGACATATGGTGCAATAAAATTATTACCACCAGACTGTCAACCCTGTGCTGAGAGTTTACCAGAGTACACACCCCCAAGTCAGTGGACCAATTAAAATACATACCTCAGGTATACCAGACGATAGGCCTACAGAAGCTTTCTACAGCTTTTTGTATCTACTGTAGGTGTTCTTTCACATTTAGTCTGGCCATGTCCGGTCAGTAAGTGTCACCATAAGGGGAGGGGGGGGGAGTTGATGATTTTAAGAGCCCTGACTGAGAGGGGCTCCCAAAAAACATTCGAAAATAGGATTTAAAATGATAACTATTATTATTATTATTATTATTGTTATTATTATAAGTCATTTTAAGTGAGCTGCAACCTACTCTTAATTCAGTTTGGGCCGTGGGGCATATAACTGCATAAGTACTGCCCTCCGGAATCTTCTCACGCTGACCGCGAGCCGGACTTTGAAGCCGCTGCATCCCACAATCTGTGCACATATGCGGTCATCTGAAAGCGCCTTGTGTCGTGGCCACACAATGGAGCCGTTATTTGATTATATGCTAATCGGTAGATCTTTTTAAACGGTGTGGGAGCCTCAGCATCAGAGAAGCACGTGGAGGCGTCGTAGTATATAGCACTGAGCGATCAATTGTTACTCTCGTGACGACAATAGGAACGTGTTAGGAAATGTAATTATTGCAGCGTGCCGCGTGAGATACGCCTGATTCATTGCGAAACACTATTGTTATTTGGATAGTTCATTTTAGTTTATTACGATTGCATATTCAAATGTTATCTTTGTTTGCACTTGTGCAAGCTGTATTCCTATAATTCCTGTATTCCTAGCATGAATTCCCATTTCCTGTTAATCATAAAGATTTATCCCAGTAGAGGTCTTGGTTGTAACAATGTTATTTGGTTAAAGATTTTCCTGGTAAAATATTGTGTAAACTTACTGTTCTGAACAACCAGTAAAATTCTGCTTAATCTTTTGTCCATTCTCCTTAAATCTAAGGAAATATGTATGTTAAGACATATTACACATAGGGCACCCATACGTGTGTGTGTAAAGCATACGCGTGTGCATGTGTTTTCCAATCAGCTACAATGTGGTGTGGTGCTTAGGTTGTGCATCACTCCATGGCAGTCTTTACTGAGTGGTGCCCACAGGATGAATTGTAACTAGACGCCTTTACACCTTACCCGATACCTAACACTGCTCGTTGCAGAGAGAGAGGACTTATTAACATTGAGTCATATTTTCTAAAGGCCAGACCACCATTTTTTGGTTGTTTTAACAGCGACAATGGAACACTACTAACCGCAGGTGTTCAAAGTTGCCAGGCAGCAACTGGAAGAAAATCCTTGTTTGTTTCCTGAGAGACCAGCTGATACAAAAATAGCTTTTAGCAGTTATAATAGAAATGCATTAGGGCACTGCCCTATGTGAAGCTGAAAGGTGGTGCAGTGATTTGCACAATACTACTGATGTGAAAAAAGTCATTTTGGAATTAACTGTTTAATTAATGAGCAAGTTTGATTCACAACTATTACTATTGAATGGTACAACACATTCATTCACACATACAATTTTCCTGGTATTGGGAAATGACATAGGGAGTCATGATCGTTTATTATCAGTCTGGTTTTACTAGTGAGATTGCATATCTACAGTTCGGCAGGTTGACTCTAACCACCTCATCAGTGTTTTATTAAAGGTTGCAGTTTTCACAAGAAATCTTCACAAATGTAACATCCTGTAGTGCAGGTATGTGCCTTGTTATCTTGGATCTGTTAAGGCACTGTTCTAGGGCATAGATGAGCCCCATGATATGGCATCTGTTAAGGCACTAGTGCATCAGGCGATCTTAATTCATTATGTGGGTGCAGGTTTTTGTTTTAGACCAGCACTGTGACACTTGATTCAAGAAATGAATTTAACTTGACCTTCAATCAAGACCCTGAAAAGTGGTATCAGTGTCTTTGTCTTTTAGACTAAAACAAAAACCTGCAGCCTCCTTTTCAGATTAAGATTGGGTAGCCCTGTTCTAGGTAATGGCATCTAACAAGGAAAACGGCATCTAACAAGAAAAATGTATAAACAGCCAATGACTCTTTAAAATATGTCGTACAATATCCCAGTGAATAATCTTTTGCTGAAAAATCTGAAAAACTGTCTTGGCTTTCAGGGGGAAAATGCTACATTTGGTTGAAAAGTTTTGGTGGCCCTACAATTGTAGAGTTTGTACCATGTGACTGGTTACAACTGGGCTACCTAACCCTGTTCCTGTGTGAGGGAGTTGGAGTTTTGGGAGACCAACCGCGACTGAACAGGGGGTTCTTTAAGCTATTAACCAGAGGTAAAATAGCCACAAAGTCTCAAGAGACAAGGGAAAGGAAAACACTCCTTAGGGAGAGTATCCCAAAGAAAAGCTCTACACAACCCACGTACTGGGTAAAAAAGAACTAAGGCTTAAGGAGTATGAAAATAAAACAAAACTGCCGGAGCAGAAAACGGGGAAACTCAAAGAAAACAGACCTCGAACCGAGGCTGAAAAAGTAAAACCCTAAAGAAAGAATACTGAGCTTAGATTGTGGCACTAACTTGTTGCCAACAATCTAAAAAAGCTAAAGACTGTTGTGCTAATTTTATAGCCACGACAATCCAATATCGCAGCTCAATCCTATACCTTTACCTCGCTTGACAGAATACCGGCTCTCGTGCAACATAAGTGACACTGAAGCAAAGCTTATCGGCTTGCTCAGGGTTTAAATAGAACACCAACAGGTGCAAATTGTAGAAGGAAATTTGCACGTGTATAATTCAATCAACTCAATGGCCGTAATAACTGAAGAAAAGGCGCATAAAAAACCAATGGCCGTAATAACTGAAGAAAAGGCGCAGAAAGGAAAAGAAATGGTGGCATCAGCCAAAACCATGACATCCTGAAGATCTACTGACCTGTAGGTTTCCCCCCACAACCCTATCAAAGCACACCTCATTCTACAGCTAGACATCTAACTGCTAAATAGCAGAATCAGATGTGCCAACGTAGAGTTGAAATGAAAACCTCAGGATGTAGAGCTCCAGGAACAGATTTGGCCAGCCCTGGGTTAAAACATAAAGACAGTTATAATTTCTGTCCTGGATAACTGCAGTTGTAAACAGAGAAAGCCATTAAACATTCAGATATAGATAAAATGAACTTGTGTGCATTAATATGTAATCATTTATCAGGGTTCTAAGACGGCAGAATGTCATAGGTCAGCCATATGAGATAAAAGTACTTCCCCTTATCACTCAGTGAATTTCTCATAACTCTTGGATGACAGTGGAGAGATCTCCCCTCAGATAGTCATATTATCTCATCTTGAACACACTGCTAATCTGCAACCTATGTCAGGATATTATATCCAGAGATAAAAATGAAATAGAACTACAAAGTCTTTTTCCAGGAGTCACATTATCAATGTTTCAAAAAAAGGTTCATGCAACAAAAAGATACTTTTGCTATAGTCTGAACTGATATAAGGATGCTGAACTTAGCACAATCCTCAATCCTCCTTCATTTTATCAACTGTGTGGAAGAAAATTGCAAAGTTACTCTGTCTTTGAATGCTGTAAAACCTGGCTGCTGGTCAAAGTCCTTTTGGATAAAATTTCATCAATATAGTTTATTCCTTTAGAAATTTTACTGAATTCTACTGGTCTATGAATATGGGAAACCATTACACATTGTGGGGTGTCATGGTGGTGCAGTGGCTTACAGCAAAAAGGTCTGTGTGGTGCTTCCATGTTCACCTCATGTCTGTGTGGGTTTCGTCCTGGTACTCCAGTTTCCTCTCGACCTGAAAACATGCAGTAGACTAATTGGAGACATAGGTATAAGTGAGTGAATGGTGTGTGTGCCCTGCAATGGATTGGCGAGCTGACCGGGGTGTATCCCTACTTTGTGCCCAATGCATGCTGGGAAAGGCTGCAGCACCCCCCAAGCAGGAATGAGCGGGTATGGATGGATAATAATGTATGGAGGGATGGATTACACATTGCACAATTCAAAATTAGATGTAATTTGTTAATGCTAATGCTAAACCAAATAACAATGCTGAATGTTGCAGAATAACAATTTCTTTAGAAATTTGACTCAGATGAATGATATATAGCACCTTGTAAGATTTGATAACACTTGTTTCATATAAAATCAGCTAAAAATGGAGAGCTGACCCCCAGGTCAGGGACAGTGAGGAGTCATCAGAGATCCTTTTTTTTAGCTCCTTATTCATCCCATTATTTTGGCTGCAGTAGGATATTTGGTTGTCAAGGAACAAAAAAAGGTTAAAATGAATGTGTGAACATGGCCATAACTGGTGCATTTATTTAAATGACTGAAATTTCATTTCAAAACACATTCCCTTCATTTGAGATATACCAGACATGCATAATATATTAAGGTTGAGCCTTTTGTAACTGTTCTCACTGGGTTCATATTTAGCTTACCCGTACCTGCAGTGCAATGGCAGCATGGCTCATGCCCCTTTTCCTGCATGAGCAGTACCAGGGCAGGTCACGTCTGTTCTTCCTCATGAGTTCTGCTCATACAAAGAGCATTGCTCTACAGAAAAAGGCCCATTGTCCCGGGGGCAGCTCCCCCCCCCCCCCCTTCTTCCCCACAGTGCTGACCCAAACGAACGTGGCTGGCCCCTGCCGTGGCTGCCGGGGAACAATCGCCGTAGTGATATTGCTGTACCCAGGGGCCCCTTAGCCTGGGCTTCACGTGTCTGCCACCACCAGCCGCCAGCCCATCCAAACCACCAGCCGTCCCCAAGTCACATGGGGTGGAGGTGGGAGGGGGTGGGGAGAGGAAGGATCCTCACATCACCTCCTCTGATCTCTACCTGCTGAAGTCTCCACTTAGGGTCACGAGAGGACACATCAGGGAATTATACAGTGTATCAGGAATAGAAAAGACAGTGGCACAGCATATTGGATTTGAAATGAAACTAGGAATGTGAGGTTAAAGTGCAGACTGTCAGCTTTAATTTGAGGGTATTTACAGGTCATATTGGGTGATCCAAGGAGGAATTACAGACCATTTCATACATAGTTCCGCCATGAATGACATCCAGCCACCTACACCACATCATTGCAAATGCATAGAATCAAACAAATATGAATCCCTAGATCAGTGACTCTCAAACTATATTGCAAACAATACAGGTTACTGTGCCATACTGTTTGTAACATAGCATAATAAGCACAATGTGCACATGGGACTTATTCTTCATGACATGCATAGTTATTTCTGACATAATGTGGCTTAAGAGAGTAAATAATTTCTGCTAAACATGAAAAGCCTAATTAAGAAAAATTAACAGACTGTTAAAATTCTGGGATTACAATTGTGGTTGCAATGAATCCAGTATACACAGCGGTTCCCCAAGACCAAGTTTGAGAACCATTGACTGAGGTAAGAATCAAGGGAACACAAAAACATACATTTAAATGTCTGTACCTTTATTAAACTTATTCATCAATTTTCACATACCTCAAATTCTGTCTTAAGCCAAATTTAGAAATCCTGAACCAGTCTAAAGAAGTTGGGGTGATGGAACAAACAGTTCCAGAATATAGAGACGGAATATTTCACCATTAAGTTCAGACAGCCAAAGCCACCTGAGAAATGGGCCCAGAATAATCAGGAATACAGAGATGAACCCTGTCAAGACACCAGGACATCTTCTCAACACATTACAGTACGTTACAGATATTTAGCAGATGTTCTTATCCAGTTGTGTGACTTACACAACTTTGCTTATAAATTATAAATAAATTCCCCGTCCCTCTCCGAACCTCCCCCTCACTATCCATCTTCCGCCGTGGCCTGAAGACTCATCTCTTCAGACTATACCTAGAATAAACCCCCACGCTGTATATATATTATATTAAAAACAAAAAAAAACAACCCTTTTCCTGTCACTTGTTACATGTTGCCCCATCCTGCACTTTGGTAAATTGTATTGTCCAATACATCAGTTATTCTTCTGCCTAGTTTGGCTTTGCAGATGTTAGACCAGATGTGTTCTTTGTTCTCGCAGAAATAGCTTTACAAATAGTAATTGACTATGAACCCGTGTTCAGCAGTTGTCTACGATCATGAAAATGCACTTTTGTACGTCGCTTTGGATAAAAGCGTCTGCTAAATGAATGTAATGTAATGTAATGTAATTAACATTTTACACAGAATCCATGTACACATCTGGGTATACTGCAGTGCATACTGAAATGATTCAAGTACTCAAGGGTACAAATTCAACTTGCTCAAGGGTACAAACACAGCATCCAACCGGGGAACTGTACAAGCAACCTTCTGGCTGTAAAGCCAGTTCCCAAACCAGTACACCATGTATCTAATAACTTACTGGGGTATGAGGAACAAGGGGAGACCTTTTCAGTGCTCATAAACAGGCTTGACACAGTGCTACTCTGTCAATGCAAAATTAGGGGCTTTTTGACATTTGATAATGAGTCAAAAAAATACAGAAATACAGAAATAATTATTTCCCAGAACTCATCCTTACCAGTAAGGTGAAACAACCGGGGACAGAAAGACTCTGGATATCACTTCCCAAAAAAGGGACAAAAATGTATCACTTAAATGGTTACCGTATAAAATGAGGAAAATATCCCCTGATATGTATGACAAAATGGTAGTGCATCACAGAACAGAACAGTGAGCAACAAAGAAGACTTTTTGTTACATATATTTTAAATGTAATAAGCACATACACATTGTCTTTTCTCTGTTATTTGGAAACCCGAATCAGGAGTTCATTTTCTCAAATAAAAAGGCACCGATTCAAAACATGATCAGAAAAGTAATCAACAAGAAAAACATTAAAACTTTATATTATATTGTAGACAAGAGGTATATGGAAATGTGAACATTTGAGATATTTTGTAATGGAGTTTGAATGAAAAGCATATGTCCTTCAACCAAACGTATGATTACACAAAAAAATAAAACTGGACTGGAAATTATATTATTTGCCTTTCATAGTCTTGTAGGTGCGGTTGCAAGGCTATGATTAACAACTGCTGGAAGAGTGTCACATGCCCCATACTCTCTGGAGTGCTGACTTGTGTGTACACTTTCCCAATTACTCACTTCCCAGGGGGAAAAGCCAGCATGGAGGCAACCTGTAAACAGACTGTGGTGTCATCTCCAGTAAAACTATTGCTCCAGTGGATTAACACACAGAATCCTAAAAAAACACAAAATACACAAACAAAAATGCATCTGTCCTTTGCTCATCTGGTTGATTTTCACAATGTCAGTCGGTACTGTTCAGCAGGAATGAGAGGGAGAGCTCTGTAACATTAAGCCTTTTCACATTTCCATGTAAAGAAAGATCTTGCAGATACCAATTTCAATAGCAGCTTGGAAGAATACTAAACGTTGTATTGATATTGGGTGTAACAATTGTAAATTATTATAAAATTATAATACGATTACTAAATAAATAAAGCATTGTATTTGGTCATTCAGGTTTCAGTGTGTAGATTTCTCAGAGGTGGTACAGCAGAGCTCACAGGCTCTCCTGTGACTGGAAGGCTTGATTGTCTCTGCCATGGTAAGAGCTCTCGTCACCCACCGACACAGACTGCTGGGAAAAGGACACGCCCATGCTGGAGGTCTCAAAGCCGCCCCGGTCCTTTCTGGGGCTGACAGTGAAGGGGAACCTGTAGGACAGGAAGGCCAGCCCACTGGCGGTCACCAGGATGGCGGCGGTGATTCCCACCGCGATTCCCGCCCCGACTTCCTGACTGACGGGGGCGGGCGGCACGTTGAACCTGGGGGGGAAGCTGATGGTGCGGTTGGCCACCACGGAGTTCAGGTTCCAGGAGAGGGGCACGAGGGCGCAGGCGCCGGCCAGCAGCTGCAGCGCCCCCGCCAGCGCGAAGGCCGTCCGGACCGGCCGCTCCGGCCGGCCGAAGTACACGCAGCGCAGGGCGTATATGGCGCTGGCGTTCCCGCCGATCCCCACCGCCAGCGCCGCCACCATCAGCGCCTGGGCCGCGGGGATCTCCGCGGGGGCGTAGGGGTCCAGGAAGCCGATGGCCTGGCAGAACATGTCCTCCAGCTCGGCGGTGACTAGGACGTGGCTGAAGAAGCACGTCCGCCATATTCCCACCCACACCACGCCCGAGGTGACGAAGGTGAGGTCCGCCACGTACCACACCCGCCACTGAACCAGCCCCATGGCCACGCCCGTCAGGATCCACCCCACGACCCCCACCCATAGGCTCACAAACTGCAGGTGAGAGGAATGCACCAGGTATGCCATCGCGTCCGAGCCTCCGCTCCTTAAACTTCCAGGTGACCCGTCCTGCCCAATGAGGCGGACATCTTTCCAGCAAAGTGCGCACTTTCCCTGTGCAGAGCTCAATTCACGAGGCCACTGAACACTCAACCAGACTGTGCAACTGCTTAGTGTTCGCACCTTCTCTGCATTAAATAAGTCACATGCGTTTCAGGCACCTCCCACTCAGAGTCATCCTGGCCTGTTTCCAGGAAACCGGACAAACAGAACACCTGGGTCCCCCTGAGAGACAGAGAGAGAGAGAGAGAGAGAGAGAGAGAGACAGAAAGAGAGAGAGAGAGAAGAGAGACAGAAAGAGAGATAGAGAGAGAGAGAGAGAGAGAGAGAGACAGAAAGAGAGATAGAGAGAGAGATAGAGAGAGAGAGCTTATAAGTGCATGTGAGTACAGAGCGAAAACAATACCACACTTCCACACAATACAGTCTGAAAAACACACGGAGAAACAATACCCTAGTGATGCAATAACTCAGTAACAAAGCAAAACAAACATGAAAACAAATGGCTGACTGCAAGTGCTTCAGTGAAACTTTTAGTGAAAGACTACTTGATTACCATTTGCTCAGGGTGCAAACCAGAAAAGGTTTTGAATTTTGACACAACAAAATGTGTAAAATAAAACACCTTTGTTTTTGTTTAATTTCATTTGCCTGCATTTGTTTGTGTATTTTATTATACATTAAGGCACCGAGTGTTCTCCTCAGCAATGAGCAAGCCCAAGAAAAGTGGTTAGAATTACTGTATTTTTAAAATCCATGCATGCACTAGCCACCTATACTTTGATGACCAAGAATTTCAGTTTTAAAAACTTGCAAAGTCTTTCCAGGAATTTTGGAAGCTCCATAAGCCTCCTGTTTACATGATTATATGGGGGAAATGCGGAGTTAAGCCCTCCAGAGCCTGCAGTAGACTGGATAAAAAATTAGTGAGAGGAGAGAGTGTAATGATTAGGATCTGGAGCAGCTATAGAGCAAGAGACCACATCATGGGCTGTCAACCTGAATTTCATCAGTCATCGTCCAGCTCTCTCTGTAGGCACTAAGAGTTCAGGAATAATTATAAAAGCAATGACACATGACTAACTGCACAATTAGGGACTATTTACAAATGTTCATCGGTGCAAAACACTCGCAGAAACGTGTAGAGGGAGTGAAACGCGCAAAAGCAAAAACAACTTCAAGATAAGAGAAAATCAGTCTTACTGGTACATCGGTCCTCTTTTAACTTATCTTTAAAGAACAGGACAAAGAGTACACTATATACTTAAAGAAAGAAAAAAGTACCGACTGAAATTGATACAGGAGAGGGCGAAACAGCCATCTTCTGTCACTAACATTCTGCATTTACATAAAGGAGAGCGGTTAGTGACAGTATAATTTCAATAATGATTTAATGGATGTATTAACAATGCAAAGATTCTTAATGAAGAAGAGAAAAAGTGGAACCCAAAATTAGTTTTAAGAAGCATATGTAAGCATACTGAAACATTGTCCTAGCAGAAATATCAGGAACTGACAGAAGACAGAACACCTGAGAGGTGGATTGGTGATCTGTGAGTCAAGGAGGAAGAATTCCTTCCATAAAGGGGTAATATTCATACAATACCTCCCCCTGTTTTTATCTACGAGCCACAGCTTTTTCCCAGAAATATTTTAGCCCGGTCAAACAGGTTGCTCATTTCTAATGAACATTCCCACCTTCTCACAGAAAAGCTATCTTCATATTTGCGGTGGATATTTTTATTTTTGTCCTTGCAGTGTCACCTTTCTGACTCAAATGTTCAACTGGTAATTGACTAATTGACATGACTGCTGCATTTAATTAAATTATTGCTTGGTGCCCCCTTGATGGTGGAGGACTGAAATAGACACAAAATAACAGCCCGGTATTTTCTGCATTTTATTATATATTATATTTTGGCTTTTACTGACATCACAGATATCTTTAAATGCTTTGGCAGGTTTGGATTTTACTTTGCAGTAGAGAAGCAAATATGGTCAGGCTGCCAACAACAAAAAAGTGCATGACTAATAACCACCCCCAGAAACCAGGAAGTACTTTTCTGCCTCGTAATGATGAAATTATTAACACCAGATGAGAGTCTGTTTTTTAAACGTCCCATAGCAATGAGGAAACAAAAGGTCAAAAGGAGTGCCTTTGCTTTCCTGAAAAACAAACAACTGAGGAAGATTTATTTGCTCATTGGATTTGAGCTTATATGATACAGATAATACTGTTAATATTACATGTGAGGGGATTGTTTTGTTTATTTATATATGTAACTTGCTTCATAGTCATAAGTATTTTTGTATGGGAAATGAAATAAGATGAAATTCAGTCTAGAAATATTTTAGTATTATACTTGAAATTATGGTCATGATCTTTGGATTACGCACATAAATATCTGTTCATGATTCGGTGGAATGTAAATCAAGGCAATCAATGAAATTAACTAAGTGGTCATTAGACAGTTAGAAACTAGTATTGCACAGCTCTCAGTTGTCATAGGCTTGCTAGTAATGTTCAAGTCAAAATGAAGACTTATGGCAAAGCAGGGGGTCAGCACATATACACCACTCCCCCGCTTCCCCCTCCCAACGACTCTCCCTTAGTCCACATCCAGTAGTGATGGCCATTTTGACTTACTTTACTGTCAATTAATTTTGTTCAGTACAAACATCAGAATCACTGAATAATTTAGTTCCATTTCCATTTAGTTCTTTCAAGTACTTTCAAAAATAATGTACATATTTAAGACTTTATTGATTAAATACTAATAATTCTGGATCAGTGACTCAGTAAACTTTGTTCAGTTTAAATATTTGTGCTTTTAATTTGTGAACTGTGCATCACTAAAGCAACAGAGCTTTGTGCTGTGAAATAAGACATATAGTTAAGTGAACTTAAGAAGCACACCTACAGGAGTCCTATTTCCTTAGTTTTTTTTCCTCCAAGAAAATGATGACCACAAAAAAGAACCAACTGTATCAATGTTGCAGAAACATTTAAAAGCATTAATAATTTAATAAACCTGTTTTCCTATCGATTCAACTGTACTTCGCTTTTCAGTTGCAAAAAAAAAAAAACAAAAAAAAAAAAAGTACAGCCAGTAAAAATTATATCCTGCTCTCCCACATTTGCATGAGGAAAGCGCGAACACAGTTGTACAGATACCCAAGATAAATCATCCAAAAGCTTCTTATTATCCACAAATGATACAAACCCACCTCCGACATGTCTTTTCTTCTGGATATTACCTGTCTGTCAGGCTGAAACAGATCCTTTCACAAGATGATTTCTAATGCTTTCCAGGCAGGATGTGCATACAGAACCGTACTTTGAGAAAGCGGCATCACCACAGCCACATTGCGCTTTACCTGAGGACGGGCCCGGCTCGGCTGAAGCTCCAGGACCCCGGTGGTCCCAGGTCATCGGTGGTCAGCCGCCAAAGCGCGCTTCTTCTGACACAGCCTGTCCGTTCAGCCGCTCTCAGCTCCAGGGCAAACACAATCACTTCCTAGTCTTGTTATCCACGAGAGCAAATATAGCCATGATTACACCTTGGTTTAATGATCAACTAATCGTACGAACCCAACTGCCCACGCAGGAAGGGCTGTAAGGTACAGAGATATAATTACACACCGTAGGCTTCCTTGGAATATATTTTGTTTTGTTATGAGTTGCTCTTCCTTAACATTACAGCACAGATGAATCATTTTGTTTCCTTTACAGTAATCTAGACACATTAGATGTGTAGACGACTGTACACAACTCATAGTGACGGCAGAAAATTCAGGATTATCATTTGTGGACTGTGCTGGTTTCAACATCATATAAAAAATTATCCCCTAGCATTAAGAAATAATTTCCATATTTACAATCTGATTAGGGAGCATCATGACAGACATCCCCTTATTTTCTTTCAGCCACCCTTTTTATTTTGAATATGGCAGCTGATATGGATAAGGGTGTGAAGGTATATGACATGGATGTGAATGAGTAAATGCATGTGCGTGCAACACACACACACACACACACACACACACACACATTCTATCTCTCTTTCCCTCTCTCTTTCTCTTTTTAATACTGGCCCTAGGAGATGCTTTTGCTACCTGCGTCACAGTGCTATCATCAGAAATCATCGGAACACAAGAATGCATAATGATGGAGAAAGATTGCTGCAGTCCCAGATTCAACATGCAAAATCTTGTGAGTGAAGCTCAATGCAGATCAGCTAATAACCTGCTGTAATACAAAGAGCCACTTCATACATTTACAGCCATTTTGATGCAGGCTGTCTAGTCTTTACTCAGTACCACTATGCTTTTTAATGAAAACAGGAAATGACACCTCAGGTAACAGATGTAACACTGAGAATTCTGGGTAATGCTGTGAATACCACGGTACAAAGCTTTGAGATTGTGCTGGAAAGCCCCATCTCTGATCAGTAGGTGAGGCTTCATGCTAGGTTGATCAGCAAATATTTATTTATTTTAAATAAGAGCTCAGGACAAAGAATTTCATGCATTCATTACAAATGGCTGGTGAGCTTTGAACCTGAAGCAGACTTGTGTGTAGCAGGTGTGCAGCAGGATGAGGTCTCCAGTCCTCCGATCCTTTTTCTGCATCAGAAGAGCCATGATTCCTTTGGTGGGTAGGCACCGCTATGAAACCTGGCTGCCTACTGTGCTCAGAACCAGAGGGCTGCTGGTCTAAGTCCCCAAATGGGCTGTGACATTTCACGCAAGAGCAAGGGACTGAACCGCAAAACAACCTGCACGAATACATTTGTGTATAAAACGAATAACTTGTACAGAACACGATATGAAAGTGACCCTGGGTGAGCAACATAAAGTAGTGTACATTGAGGACCATTAAGAACACAAAACTATACATGGAGGTAGTGCTGCCCTTACTGCACGCTGCAACCAGTTCTCTGAATCACAGTGCTCAATAAGTGTGGACCAACATCGCTTACGGAGAAGGCGGAGAATGCCTGTGTTTTAAAGACTAATCTTCAACCCTGCTGGCTATTGCGACGTGTTGTAAAAGTTACATAAAGGAAGATCTTACGACTGGGTGTACTGACCTGATCTGATACCGTACGTATGCATCCACACTCTTTCACACCTACAGATCCTTGACCTACAAAGATGAGTTGGAGCTCCTAGAGGCCGATATAGACCTGGGATAGTCCAAGGGTGAAGCGCAACCTGGCTTTCCTCGCTGTGGCTCTATCTGCTGTGCACTGCTGTACTGTACACTGGCTATACTGTAGGCACCATGGTCTGCTAAGGCTCGTGTTAAATGGCTTAAACACAACGTCTTACTGCAAACACAAGATGAGTCGCGAGGGGAAAAAGACAGAGACCAACATCCAACCCTTTGCTGAGATCATGTTGCATGTTTTATGTGAGCTTTAAGCAGTCTAGGATTCCTCCATGAATAAGGACAAATTACATTACAGGCGTGTTGGAAATGCTAAACTATGTGATATAGTGTACTGTTTGCTTTGCTGGAAGGGGTTAAATACTCTCCAAGTCTTCTGCACACATTCAAAAGCCTACAATAAATTACTAAAACTGACATTTTCTTTTTCTTAAAATGGTATATAGACAACGGCGAGTGATGTCTCAGTCTGCAAAGTCTTTTATTTAAAGGCTGGTGCCCCTCAGTGATATGTTGGGGGGGGGGGCTATTGAATCCCTGAATAAATTATGTCTGAGTGACCATCACTGCAGGGGTCTGCTCCCCTTTCAGACGCTCCTTCTGAAGTCAGCAACCATTCAAAAAATACAAAAATAACGGATTACAAAACAAACGACAAAGGGGTTTGCCGTTTTTCGCTGGCGCACGCCGGGAGGGCTCGTCTCTGTCGCCCCCTGGAGGCACGGGGGTCTCACTGCAGGGGCTGGGGGGGGTCAGAAGGGTGGCCTCTGCTCCGGGGGCAGGCTGTCCATCAGGCACTTGAGCTGCTCCTCCCCCAGCTTGATCTTGTCGTCCAGCTTGCGCTGCTCGATGATGAGCTCCGCCTTCATCTTGACGAAGTGGCGGAAGTCGGCCAGGCGCTCCTCGCTCAGGTGGCTGGCCAGGATGTGGGAGACGAGGCTCTCGCGGCGGTCCAGGTTCTCCTTCAGCTCTTTGGCGTCCTCGTGCTGGCGGATGAGCACCGCACGTTTCCCCGTCAGAGTGCGCTGCAGGGGGCGGCGGAGGAGGAGCAGTTTTATTTTACAAGAAATAAACTCATCTGAATGGCTTCATCGGATTTTGTGCCCATTTTGTGTCTTTATACTGAGAACTTCCGTGAAACGGCCCAGATTACAGTAAACTGCAGTATAATCAGGTATTTAAACAGCATTCAGATTATACACTCACTCCCACTGCGTATCCCTGGGCAAATATTGACAGTCAGGTTGTAGTATCTGGTTAAGTGTGTGTACTATAGGCAGACCTGTGAGCCTACCTCCACCCACCACACATACACACACACACACACACACACACACACCCACACACGCCTTCCCTGCCGTCCCTACCTTCTCCTCCGGGGTGGAGTCCTCCTGCAGGGTGTTGAGGGCGTTCTCCACCCGGGCGAGCCTCCCAGACAGGGACAGCAGCAGGCTCACCACCTTGTCCAGGTCCCCCACGTACATGCGGAACTTGTCCAACTCGTTGGGCCTGCACACCTGCTCCACGCTAGACTCCACCTCTTCCCCCAGGGCGTTGTTACTGCTCACGTCCTCTAGGAGGCTCTCTCGCGCCTCCCTGAGTACCTGCAGCTTGCTTGTCAGGCTGTCAATCAGCTGGTGCTGCCGGGGGCAAAAGATGGATCATCAAGGAGAGGGCAAACACTGCTGCTCTGGTCCTGAAGATTACCACCGCACACGAATGTATCCATGCAAAGAGCACAATTGATCTGTTCACTATTTTAAATAAGGAATACAGTGTTGAGCTTCAACTTAGATTAGCCTGCCCACCCACATGCTAAGGCCTGTCAGAACTGCACAGTAGCTGCTCACTGGGCAGGTTGTTGCTGTAAAAGCATCCGACAGCTGGTGTGCCTGCGCATGGAAGCAGGCTGGGGCGCATGCAGGGTGTGTGCTGTTCCTCGCTGCGTGCCAGGTGTGCAGGACCCTACCTTCTGTACTGTAATGTAGTGTAATGTAGTGTAATGTAGTGTAATGTAATGTAGTGTAATGTAATGTAATGTAGTGTAATGTAGTGTAGTGTAATGTAGTGTAAAGCACCTTCTTGCAGGCCAGGTCCAGGTCCTGCTCGTCCTCAGACTCGAAGCCCGGCATGTCCTTCATCTTGTTCAGCAGCTCTGCCTTGGGAGCGGAGGTGAAGTAGTACGATGAGCTGGTTACCAGGCCAACCGCAGCGGCCATGTTGTCCTCCTCCCGCCTGGCATGGAGAGAGGGACCGTTCAACAAGAGGAGAAGACACACACACACACACACACTCACACATACGCACACACACACACACACACACAAACAAACACACACACTCACACATGCTCACACACAGCTCATGTGATAACAATGACCGTAGGCGGTTGGTAAGTGAACATCTGAGGAATTTCTTTGAACTCATGACATCTCTGGTTTTAGAAAATCACAGAGGCACAATCATTTTTTAATACAGTACAATACTCAGCATACAAAATATAAAAGCCGCAGTTTTTAATGATTTCTGTACAAATACATGAGTAATCGAGTATTCCTCCATTTATCTTGGCCATAGAAAACTAAGTTGAGTGACCACACTCGGCTGCTTAGGATGAACACATACAAGGCCAACAAGTGTAGATGAACTTCCACTGCACTCACAGGAATGTCAAATGTGTTCAAATAAACAGTATTTACACCCCTATTTGATTTACTTACTGCTAATCTATAAACAGTCTTGAGTATAGATTAGCAATAAAAAAGTCAAATAAGGGAGTGCACAGTTTTGCCAGCAGGTGGCGACAGTGGAATGAAATAGGCAAAGCTTCCTGAACTTGCAAGACATGTTTTTGCCATCACATACATCAGTTCTGTTAGAAATCATTCATCATATTTTTTCTCACACGAGAGGGAAACATTAAAAATGATTTAAGTACCTTTCGGTTCAATTAGCATAACACAACAGGTTGTGTTGTTCTGTGTGGCTCTGCTCACGTTGTATGGCCTGGTGGTCTCACCCTGCAGGTGTTTTAGGATCTGGACGCCTGCTACTGGGGATATGAATCTAGAAGGGCTGAATGTTCTCATCATTATATGCTCTCATGTTCTTACCTCTCTGGGGAGCTGCGGGGGCCCTGGGAGGCCTGTCGGGGGGCGGGTTTCCGGCGCTGCTGCGTCCCCTCCAGTAGAGCCCCTCCCTGGGGGAAGATGCCCTCCATCAGGTCCATGGTGGTCCTCATCCCACTCCGGTCCAGGATGTCGGCCAGCGACTGGTCTCGCCCCACAATGTCCCGGGCCAGCTCCTCCCTCTTCTGCTCCTCCTCCAGGGAGATGCCATTGGTGCTGGCTGGCTGAGGGGGCGGGGCTTCCAGGGGGGCACCCGGGTACGTGCTGTCTTGGCCCTCAGCTCTCCTCTGCTCCCGGTAGATGCAAGCCGGAGGGCGGGGCTCCTGGGCGGGGCCGAGGGGCGGGCAGCTCTCGGCCTCGTGGGTTATCCGGACCGGAACCGGGCCTGGGACCGGGACCGGGCCCTTCTGTGCTCGGCTACGGCTGCTGCTCTCACTCAGACTCTCCATCCTGCTGCGACACAGACACGGGAGGGGCTCAGAGACAGACCCAGCACAGAGCTTTCCCACATCCCCCCTGACGCCCAATCAGCACAAACCACCGCCGTCGAGAACAACAACAAACAACAGCCCACTGCAGGAGCGAGTGCACGGTGCCAGCAAGACAGACAAAAAAAACAAGGAAGAAGAAAACAGACCAACCCCAAAAAAAAAAAAAAACCGCCAAAGTATTTTGGTGGACCTTCCACCCTTCTACTGAAAGGTGGGTGGAGGGGGGCGGAAAAAGGCAATAAAAAGTATTCTTCAGCTATCAAGACTAGTGTTAGTACAAGGTTAAGGTTTAACGCGATTCCCACAAGGCCTCACTGCTAACGCAGGCAGAGAGAGCCACTGCCCTGTGCAGTACAGGACTGATTAGAGGGTGCGGCCGCCCAGCCCAAGGGTCACACAGTCACATGATGTTATGAAATTAGACCTTCTTTTCCAAGAGAAACACACTGTCAGGGAAATAAAACCCTGACTGGCAGAGCTGGAAATATACTTCTAAACCTCACAGAGATTTCAGACCAAAAACAACTGCAATCTGAGTAAATCAACAAGAAAAAGATTTCTGTCTTGAAGAGCTCTGCTCTCACGCTTCCTAACGGCAATGCCCTCCACAGACAGCGCCCACGCGCCCTCCTGACTGCAGCGAGGGCGCTCCTCGGGCACAGCTTTGTTTACTGATTCATAAAAGGGCACAGAGGAGGAACAGTGCTGTTAAGAGAGCTTCATTAAACCAGCCAGGCTGAACGGGGATGCGTTCACTCAGCAGAGACACCAGCCAGCGGGGAATTAAAGCGGGAGATTAGAGTCCCTGCTGTAATGTAATGTTACTGTAGGGGCTCTGCGGCACCACGGTAATTATGTCTAAAGCTGTTACGCTACCCACCTGCAGGGGGCGTCATGGCGCATGGAGGCAGGCGGCTGGTCGCCGGGTCGCTGGGGCGCGAGCTGTGGGCAGGGTGGGTGGAGTCCATCCATGGGGGGCCGGAGCTGACTGGCTGGGTCGCAGGAGGACGAGGAGCTGGGGGCAGGCGGAGGAGGTGGCGGCTCTTGTTGGGAGCTTCCCGCTCCCAGTGTGACTCTCCGGTTCTCCTCCGGCCCCGGGTCTCTCCGGGAGGAGGGGGAGGGGACGCCTTCGGAACGCCTGCGCCTCTCTGCTTTGGGCTGCGACCGCGCCCTCAGATGACGCGGGCCCGCCTCACCGGGAGCGGAGCCGCGGGATTGGCTTTCCTGGTACGGAGGCGGAACCTCTGGGTTCCGGGGGAGGGGCTTGTCGCTGAGGCGATGGAGGTACCCGTGGTCAGGGGGGAGGGCAGCGGCGATTCCTCGGCTCTCTGGGTCATCCCACGGAGCGCCCTCTGGTGGCGGCTCAGAGAAGCGCTCCAGCTGAGACGAGATCTGTCTCCCTCCCAAAACCCCGTGCTGCTGCTCGCTCACCCTGGGACAGACAGACAGACAGACAGACAGACAGACAGAGAGACAGACAACAGCATCACACAACTGCAGCTCATTACAAAGCTCTTCACACTTACACTAACAAGCACAACTAAGACTAAAGCAGTATTAAAACTAAACATTAACACAAAAGACTAAAACTTCTAAGCTGAACAGTGCATATGCATGAATCCAAACAAGTACCCTTTCAACAGAAAGAGAACAGTGTCAAGCAAAATATACCAGGAATCACAATCTCCAGTCCTGGAGGCATGCAGTGTCTGCTGGCTTTCAGTGTGTTTCGACATAAAATGCATAATTGAAGTAAACAGACCACAAACCTTGTTTCAAATACTACATTTGCAGCTGATTGAAAGGAAACCAAAAAAAAAACACACACAAGCGCGATGGAGTTTGAAGATCCCCGAGCTACACCTCCAAATAAATCCTCCCTAGCATTCTAGTTCTCTACTCAAAGCTCACCGACAGCCGGCAGTAACATTCGGTTCGGGTGAACGCCTGACTGTCGATTTAACTCAAAGCTAGGGAGGAGAGCTCTGAGAAGCGCTTTTCCCCATTTCTGTACTGCTGCTACACAGCGTAACTCAGAATCAGTGTGAGGAATCATTCAGCCAGGCAGAGAGAACGGCAGTTTTGTTCCCACAAATCCAGAACCCATCAGCACCAATGATCTCTCGCCCTCAGTACCGCTGGAACCTTTTTCATTTCGTTTTGTTTTTTTTTTTTTTTGGAGGTTTTTGTTCCAATTTTACTCCCTGGTGTCAAGAATTTATGAGCAGCAGTGAGAAAGCACAGAGCTGTTCTTGTCTAACTTCATGCTTTCAGCCTGTCTTTTTTAAGACAGAGGCTTTAGAAATGTTTTACACTCGTTCTCTGTGCTGAAAACATCCCAGAGATTTTCAATGGGCAGAGCACAGTGGCTCCGTTTGTCAGGATGTTTTTCTCTGAAACTGCTGGGTAGACAAAGAGAAAGGCACCAAAAGGCCTTAGAGCGCCCTCTGTTGGAGGGAGGGCAGCATGGTTTCAGAGACAGAAAGGAAAACGTGTATTCATTCAACAAAATCAATGAAATATATAATCCACCTAATCCTAATTAGTAGTCAAATTACAAATATGCACGGAAACACACATGTACAAGGCAAAGGAAAAGATGTCATGGGGACATTTTCTCTTTGTAATAGACAGGGTAACTGAAAAGTCACAGACAAAAGCTATGTCACAAACCGCTCAGCACTCAGACCATTCTACGGGTGCTCTCTGATTGACAGCTGTATGATGCATGTGCACACCATACACGTCACAGCCGGCTAGTATTGCAGTTCTACACATAAGCTGTAGGAGGCGCACAGCAGGCCAGTCTGCAGGCCCCCACTCCCACCCAACGGGCTGTGGAATTGCCCCCTATTGCCCCCTGTAGCCCCACTCCCACCCAATGTGCTGTGGAATTGCCCCCTGTAGCCCCCACTCCCACCCAATGGGCTGTGGAATGCCCCCTAGCCCCCACTCCCACCCAATGGGCTGTGGAACTGCCCCCTGTAGCCCCCACTCCCACCCAATGGGCTGAGTGCCGAGCCACCCCACATGGCGACTGCCCCTGTAGCTCCCACTCCCACCCAATGGGCTGTGGAATTGCCCCCTGTACCCCCACTCCCACCATGACAGAGAAGAGGACAGGTTTGTGTGAGGAAAAATCCCTGCAGCGGAGATTTCTCTCAAGCAGAAACCTCCCGATGTTTGCAGTGCTAATAGCCCCAATAAAGGGCAGTGGTGCCGCCATCACTATAAATCTGCCGGATGTGAACGGGTGCCAGCGGGGCTTCAGCGAGGGGTCAGACAGAGAGCAGGTCTGTCGGCGGAGCTCCCCGCGCGGGAGGCAGGTCACACGGCAGCGGCTCGAGCGGCACGACTCAGTCAACACCATAAAGTGCCAAAGAGCTGGCGTAGAGAGCTGAATAAAATACAGCGCATCCCCGACTGAGCATGCCCAGGTTTCGCGCTTATTTTCGGAACGCGTGAAAAGAGCAGCGACAACTGATCGTTAACGACGTTGACTGTAATAGCGATGGTAAAGGTTTGAGTGATAATATAGAAACCCAGAGCCAGTGGCTCTCAAGCAAGGATCTCAAACTTCAGTCAAAGAGAGGTCCAATATCTGTAGCGTCTGCTTTCCTTCCACTCAGAAGCCAGTTTACACCTTAGAAACAGAGTGTGTGGAACTCCAGCTAATCAACAGCATAAATGAACCACTTCAGTACTGAAACATACCTAAAGACAGCAGATATTGCATCCCTCTGGGGACAGTTTGAGATCCCCTGCTCTAAAATAAGTGGTGAGAAGCACTATTGGGAGGGGGTCTCCACAGTGAGACAGGGAGAGCGCACGGCTGGGACAGGACCCCCGGCCAGCAGCCGGCCCTGTGCATTACTCTGCCATGGTGTCCCCACAAAGGCCCTTTTCTCCCGGGCAGTGGGGAAACAGCATTGAGGTCAGATCCAAAATGACCTCTAGTTGCTGGCTTTCAGCCAGTTAAGGCTTTAAGGCTTCCGACGTTAGCGTGCAAAGCCGTATATACGCAGGCTACAGGCCGAGCTCTCCTCCTCTCTCAGAACCTGCGGCCCCCGGAGCCAGTGACGTGAAGAGAACCCCTCAGGCCAGTCGCGTGCGGAAAGCGCTCTCCGTTCCCACCTACGCTGAGCGATGGACGCACAGAGGGCCGTGCGGTTAAACGGTAAGTTAGGGTACCTGGGGGTGGCACCCTCGTGTCCAGCGGGTTCGTCTTCAGGGTAGGAGAACTCTGCGGACGTCCTCCCGGAACCCGGGATGCTCTGGAGAGGACACACACACAGGCACACACGCGCACAAACAGACGCACATTTCAAATTCAACCGGTTTTGCCGTCGCAAGCTTTCAGCACAAGCCCCTGACATGGCTGCCAGTCTCACAGATCAGACTGCAGGGACCCAGACTGCGATACTGCTCTTCGGCTGTGCACACTGTTGTACTGTTCTGTTGTGATCACTAGATAACCTTACATGTCTCAGCAAGAAACAAGGCAAATGTTTTACTGTACAATGTTTTACTGCAACAGGCTGGTCTGAGTTAGCAAGGACGGCTAAAGTAATTAGCCTACATTCAAATGACTACATAAAGCAGGGACCTCAAACTACAGGCCTGTACAGCCACGGTTACTGCTGGTTTTGTGAAATTTCAGCTCCTGAGAGCTTTAAGTCACTGATTGGCTAAAGAGACCACACAGTCCCCCCCCCTTCCCCCCCCTAAATTGGCTGCCGACTTAAAGGAAACCACAAAATCTGTATTGCAGTCCTGCAGTTTGAGAACCCTGGTTTAAAGGATCTCAAATATCCCTCATGAGTTGCCATATTATGTATTTCAACAGGCTGGTCACACACAACGAGGAAGCTTGGAAAAATGATTGAGTTGTAATAAGGAACAACCTTACGACACAAACTTCCAGCAAACAAGGAAAAGGAGAATAATAAAAGCTGAGTACTTCCTGCTTGGTGATGACAGAGGAGTGATGACTAATCAGACACGCCTGGGGGAGGGCGCTCAGGGGCCTCACCTGTCCGTACAGCTCGGCGGAGGGGGACGAGCGCGCCCTCTCGTGGATGCAGGGGGTTCTGTTCCAGTCGTCCACGGCTGGGTCCAGGATGTTGTCGGCAGAGTGGCATCTCCCAGCAGGCTTTGCTCCTGAGGGTTTCCACTGGACGTTCCACGAGGGGTCATATTCGGCGAAGGTGCACGGCTGCTGCCCTAGCGAGGCCCGCTGGCCTTCCGGGAGGCCCCTGCCGGTGTGAGTCCCGCCTCCGGCCCCGCCCTTAGTCCTGCCCCCACGGGCCTGTTTGAGGAAGGGCTTCTGAAAGACGGGTTTCCCTGTCAGCTCAAAGACCTTGCGCCGGTCGGCGAGGGACCCTGCGGGCTCGCGATGGGACGGCTCCGGTTCGGGCTCCGCCCCTGCCACGCCCATCTGGTGGATCTTGTTGGGCTCGGAGACGGAGCGCCCTTTCTTCTCGGGCGGGAAGCGCTTCCTGCCCCCGATGCGGGAGACCACGGCGCCGGCGGGGGGCGGGGCCTCGGGGCGGAGGATCGCGGCGGGCGCGGAGGCAGGGGGAGAGACTTCAGGCTCCAGGTCCCGCCTCCTGAAGGAGGTGGCTTGGAGGACGCGAGCCTGCACCTCCTTCAGGTGGTCCTTGTAGGAGGTGGAGAAGGAGCCGTCAGAGGAAGAGGCGGACGTTTCGGTGGACACCTCCGGGCCCTTCTCCTCTTCCTCAGCCTGGGCGGGGCCCGTCAGCGCTGTGGTGCTCTGGCTCTTCTGCAGCCGGATCCTGCGCTCTTGGATTACGTTGCGGAGGATGGTGGCGAATCGCTCGTTACCCGTCACCTGCTGGCCAGTTTGGGGGTTGGGGGGACAGGGCTCCTGTAGGCTACCTGCCTCTGCCCCCATGTGGTACTGGGAGTGCACGGCCTCCTGGGACAGCCAGGCATCCTGTGGCGTCTCTCTGGGCTGTGAAGCCTGCCCCTCCTCGCTCTCATGTTTGCTCAAGGGGAAGTTGACATAACGGCTCTCTGCATGATATCCATTATCTCTGCCTTGACTCCGCCCCTCATTGCCATTTGGTTTAGCCACCAGCTGGTCAAGGGGCGGGCCCTTCTGCTTTCCATAGTAGTTGCTGTCTTGGTCATTAGGGTAATGCCCCTGCGGGAGTGGGTGAGATAGCCGGAGCATTGCCTTATGGGATTTGGAGTTCTGGTCAGTTTCTTTAGCTCCCCGGGTCATCTCCACACCTCCACCCCCTCCCTTCCTGTCCTCTTCCCTCGCCGGGGGCCGAGGTGCAGCAGTGACGCAGTAGTAGTCGGCGCAGGGGTCGGGATCGAGCGTGCCGGTGGCGGACGTGGCGGAGGTCCAGGCATGGCCGCTGGGTGGCGGCAGGCTGTCGGCGGGCTGCTCCTGGGTGATGCTGTAGTAGCCGCCTGTATCTGGCGGCATGGTGGCCGCGGTCACTCGATGCTGCGGGTATACCGCGCTCTCATCGCCGTACTGCTGCTGGTGGCGAGGGGCGTGGCCCGATGGGAACTCCACGCTGGAGCGGGAGCTCGCCTGGCTGCCGTAGCCGGAGCTGTGGGGGGGGAAGTGCTCGTCATTTTTGGAAGTCGGCTGGTAACTCCATCGGCCGCCTGGGCCTCGGTCATCCACCTGAGGGCCCATCGAGGCACTGTCAGGGGCCCTAACAACACCTCTGCCCTGTGCAGGGGGCCTCTGCTCTGCGTAGGGATCGGGCCCCTCACTGTGCACCTTGGTTACCGCGAAGCTGTCGCTGCGGACCGGGAGGGGCGGAGGCGGCGGGGAAGGTTCCGCGGTCCGTTTCTTGTCTGGCACGTGCCAGATGGGGCCAAAGCTGGCACGCCCCCCGGTGGCCGAGCTGGAGTGGCGGGGGTTGTCCCGTCCCTCGCCGTGCCCCACGCCCTGCTTCTCGTCCAGACTCTGCCAGTTCCGGGGGTCCCACGCCCCCGCCCTGCACGCCACGTTCTCCGTGGACAGGACGTGGTCCGGCGTGCCGGAGCCCGTGGAGAAGGAGCTGTAGGCCGAGTCGCGTTTCGCCCCGCCCAGGTACTCAGTGCTGCTGCTGGGCTTGGCCTGGGACAGGGGTCCCGTGTGGCAGGGGGGCGGGCAGTGCTCTAGGCTGTCCATGCTGCCCAGGGAGCTGAACTGGTTAGAAACCCTCCGCAGGTTCGTGTGGTCCCAGCCCCTCGAGAGGTCATCGGGCAAACTGGAAAAGCGCAAAGACAAGGGAGTTTTCTATATTTAGCACGATAGCCAACTTAACATGCATCAGCATTCAATATAATCCATATGTAGCCCATAACCTTAACCTCCTCAAGAATCCCCATGCACCATGAGCTGCCAGAGAAAACAAGGAACCGCATATCTGCAGAAACTCAAGAAGTACAAAGCAGAAGGTAGCCTGGGCAGCACTTGACACTACCGTTGGCTGAGACTGGCCATTGGGAAGGCAGGTTTAAGAGGTCCAGTTTCCTTGGATTACTTCTGAATCAGTTTCTCCAAACTCTGAAACTCCTGAATCCGATATAACCAGCTCACCTCGCATCGTATTGGCTCCGTGAGACCACTGTGTCCGCCGTCCGCCTTTTCGAAGCTTCTGATTGGGCCTCAGCAAATTTGATAGAGTGCCAGGAGTGAGGCCTGTTCACAGTTTCAGTTCTCCTGGAGAGAGAGAGAGAGACACACACAGAGCGTGGATTTACCCACAAACACTTGGGAAGATTTTAAACACACCCCTGGGGGAACCTGAGCTGCATGCTTAACACACCTGCACAGCAAACCTACCCCTTCAACCGCCTCTTTCTGCGATGCATGCAAGGTACAAAAAAGAGACAAGTACATTAGTTTCACTTACGAAGCATCAGTTCAACTGCTCTGCACTGAACAAAAATTTAAATGCAACATGCAACAGTTTGGAGTTAGGCTATACTGAGTTACGGTTCATATAAGAAAAGTCAGTCAATTGAATAAATTAGGCACCAATCTGGATTTCGCATGACGGATACCTTATCTGCTGTGACCACCATTATGCCTCATGCAGTGCAACACGTCTTTGCAAAGAGCTGAAAAAATGGTGACGGTTTTTTGACGAATGGGGAAAGACTGGTGGAAGGGGGAGGGGAGGGAGGAGGGGGCAGAGGGCCAACTACTGTACAATACCTCATGGAACTGTGCAAAAATCCGGGTGAGAATGCTCTTGGCTACATGCACATCATTTTCTGATGCGATTTTTTGCGCTACAATGTCCACCATTTTCATCTTCCTGGATGGCAGTGGGAGAGGGGAAGGACACTCACGCTGGACCACTGAACCAATGGTGTTAGGAAGCTGGGGAGGTGGGGTGGAGTTTCTCGTTATGGCAACCAGACAGGTGCTGCAGTTCTACAGAGGGCCACAGAGTGGGAGAAGCTCACTTCTCTGTCCGAGTGCTTCTGAGCCCTGTCCGTAAAGGCACGCACTGCGCTAGCTAACTTTAGCACACCAGAGTCTGCGTAACGTGCTACAAGACCAGGCACGTGCCTTCGTTCTCATTGTGAAACAGAATGTACACACCTTAAAAGCAGTCATTGTGGTACACTGCGGGCTTCTACAGTGAATGGTGGGCACTGGCAGAGTTGTGGTGCCTGTGCACCCTCTAATGGCCAATAAGAAACATTACACCGCCATAAAAACACATGGAAATGCAAAACATGAGCTGCTGGGTGGTCCGTCCCATTAAGGCACTGTCCTAGTGCACGGATGGGCCCCACGCTCTGGTACTGAATCTGGACTGTGCCAATGATTCATTCCTTTCCAAAAAAAAAAAAAAAAACTTGCACAAAAACAGCTGCATTACAAAGGTGACTTGCAAAGACTGAAAAAGCTGTCATCAGTAAGCACGTTATAACATGCAGAAACAAAACAAAACATGCAGAAACAACTAACAAAACAAAACGAATCACGCTTCACATCGCAATTTAATTCAGAGGCCTGCTGGTGTTCACTACTGAAGCCAGAGGTGAGGGAAAGGTCGCTCTTTCAGCCGGGGCGAACTCTCCGCAGCCCCGCAGGACCACAAGGTCAAGCAGTTCGCACCCTCTCTTCACCCCCCACACACCCCCACCCTCTGCCCACACCTCGAGTGAACCACGGCCTCAGGAGGGGACGAGCGAACGCGCACCGCGCTGTTTTCATTACGCGCTGAACGACTTCGCCCGCAGTAAATCTGCCGGCGGGAGCGTTTTTACGGCCGGCGCGCCACGCGGCGTGCCGCTAGCGCTTAACGAGGAGCGCAGGAGCCCAGCGCCGTCCCCAGCTTCTGCGAGCAGGGCGGGGCGGCCCAGGGAAACGTCAGCAGCCCAGGAGCATCAGGGGCTCCAGGCAATCTGCAGCGGCGACTGCATGCGACGCGAACACAAACTAACTCAGCCGCAGTTGAGGTGCGTTTGGTGTGGGGGTGAGGGTGCTGGGGCACAGTAGTGACTAGTAAAGAAGCGTAATTGAGGTGACAATAAAGCATTAACATATATATATATATATAAATATAGATCAATAAATAATATCAATAAGAAGAAATAATGAACCTCCGCAAAAAAAGACCCAAAGCAAGATCCCCCGTATAACTGCTTTCTTCCTGGCTGTGAGGGGTTTAGAACTGCTTGCCCCCTGTCTTATGGAAACGCTCTGGAGTCCAGCTACACCGCGCTCCATTCTCCAGACCACAAAAGGAATTCCAATGGGCCGCTCTCATTAGCCATATCGCCCGGGCTACAGCTAGCCTGGCGCAGATATCCCCGCACACTCAATCACAGCAGGCCAGACAGCAGGGAGGACGGCTGCAGGGAGGTTCACTGGGGGGTGGGGGCTAGCTGGCGGGACTGCTCAGCTTATTTTCCCTGCGTTGGGAAGGCACGTTTAAAAACCAACAAATCACAAACGACATTCCAGGCAAAACTGTTCAGCGATGCTTCCCACAGAGTTTTGGGTTCCGTACAAAACGACTTTCCCCGCTAGTTCACAACTGAGAACCGACAACAGAGCTGTTAATATGTGAAATAAAAAAAACTGATTCAGTGATGTTATGTGTCATCCCAACAGAATATGTGGACACAAATGCAATAACCATTTCTATTCGATTTCTAAATTTAAGAAAGAATTAACGGAGGCGTAGGAGAGGAGCAGTGTATTTTGCCGAGATTTCACCATAAAATCCACAAGATAGGCTAATATAGGCTATATAGCATAAGTCATGCAGATACAATAAGTGAACAACTCCGTGTGACCTCAGCATAGACATTTAAGAAGATACTCACATCCGAACAGGACAGTTCACTAAAGTTAGACAAACAAACAGGTAACTGGCCACCGCAAAAACAAGCACCATAGATGAAGGAAACAAAGCGAGAGGAGGGAAGTGAGGGAAAGATGGATGGGTAGGGGGTTAAAAGAAACTGAACAAAAACTAAACCAAATGAAAACTCACCGAGCTCAGGAGAAAGGGAACAGTGCGGAGACACGCTCCTTGGAGGGTGACGATGACCCTCCTGACCTGAGGAAGGGTGGTCGGCCGAGGCCTGGGGGAGCCCCTAAAAGCGCAGGTGTGAGCTGGCGGGGCGCTGCGCTCCACAGGCGCTTCAGAGCTGCGCCAGGAGGACAACGGGGGGCTTCTGCAGCCGGCTCAGAGCTCTGGACCCAGGGCTCCAGGGCCCGTAAATAAAACCGCAGGCAGCCGGATCAGCATGCATTCCACAGAGGCCCGCGGCTGCTCTTAGCTCACACACTGCTCCTCTTAGCTCACATATGGCTGCTCTTAGCTCACACACTGCTGCTCTTAGCTCACATACGGCTGCTCTTAGCTCACACACTGCTGCTCTTAGCTCACATACGGCTGCTCTTGGCTCTCACACTGCTCCTCTTAGCTCACACACTGCTCCTCTTAGCTCACACACTGCTCCTCTTAGCTCACACACTGCTCCTCCTAGGTCACACACTGCTCCTCTTAGCTCACGCACTGCTCCTCTTAGCTCACGCACGGGCACACACATATACCGCCACTTCAGCAGGAGCGCTGTGCGAGACAGTCTGTGTGCCCCAGCGTTTCAGTCAAAGGAGATTTCCTGAGCGATTGTGGGTCCCTCCCCAATCCTCCCCCAATCTGCCCCTTCCCCCCCCTCCCGAAAAAGGCCAAAGGAGGCCTGTGAGTATTGGCACAACTCTAAGGTAATCCAGTTGCTGTACTCCTCACTGGCCCCAAATGACTCATTAGGTAATCAAGGGGATGTGGAAACAGGATGCTCTCTCCCTCTCTCTCTCGCTTTCTCCCTCTCTCTCTCTGACGTCAGTTCCAGAGAACTTCACCTGGTGTGGCTACTTTCTCAAAATAATTCAGCCCTCAGTCCTCATTCTGAACTGCCAGCGCCCTCTTTGCATTCCCCCAATGCAGTTGTCTACAGGGCCCAATTATCCACAACTTTCCTGACCTACGACCTTTCCTAGATTCTTTTGAGTGCTGGCAGAGATGAAAATACATTGACTTTTGGGGCAATAAAATGCTTCTCTAAGTAAGATTTGTGGACAATCTTCCATAGGCTGGAACATTCTCTTGGACCCTTCGACATTTCTCATTTACGCTCTCAGGAGAGCATGGCCACCTGTGCTGTGCTGGGATTCCTTGAATAGTTCCCCTTGCAGGTTGTGAACGGGGGTCACTCAAAACTAGATGTCAAAAGTGCACAACATGACAACCCACTGTAAATTCACCAGGAATCTTCTCAATTGAACTGAACACACAAAATGCAACATCAGTCACTCACAAACCCAGTTGTTTTAGAGTAATTAACGTTTTTCTAAAGGTATTATTAGTCCATAAGATCAGTCTCTTTTATCACAAGGAGGAATGAGAAGGTGGTCATTCTGAATGAGAGCAATAGCTGTGGCCGAGTTCTACTTCACTGAGCAGACAATGTGACAAATATTTGAGCATATGGGCAAAATGATTTAACGACAGAAGCTCAAGTACAGAAATAATTCCTCTAATAAAATGTGACAACCACTTAGCTGTTGATGAATGAGCTGCATGCAGTATGTCCTAACCTTCCCCACATTCAGATGCCTCCCACTCACACATACTGAAAGTGCACCTCCACGAACGCTTACTGGTATTACTGGGATGTAACATGATTCTTTGCAGTGTACAACTAGTACAGGAGTCGACCACACAGTTAAGCTAATCATTCTTATTACAAATATTTAGAATGACAGAAACTTCTGGTAATGAGCACAAACAGGTTATATGCCTATTAGTGCTTTCGCTACAAAACAGTTAGGCTAATTGGAGCAGGATGGATTTGTGAGCTCCAAAACATCAAGCAGAGCCTTCTGATAACTGCCAGTGAGCACAAGCCTGAATCTATATGGAATATAGATGTCTAGAGGGGCGAAAATGAAGTTTGCCTTTCCACTGAACATCTAGATGGTGAAACCGGGCTACATTTAGTAGAAACGTAAGTTTTCTAGCCGACTATGACAAAGTCAGGCTATATCCGGGTGAAACCTGAGCTAAACCGGAGCCAACCTGAGCTCACTGGGCCATGTCAAACTGACCAACCCCCCTCCTAGGTTTCTGAGCAGACACAGGGTGTGTTAGGGGCACTAACCCCAAAGTGATTTCCAATCCACACCACCCCCTGCTCACATACCCTCATCCACAGACGCCAGACTATGTGACCCCCTCAGACACCCCTGACCCCTCTGCGATGGTCCAACAGGCCCGATCAGACCAACAGCAGGATCCCTCTGACCACTGAAGAAACCGCAGACACAGTGGGCGGCTTTGGCCCTGGTCTGAGGTGACCCTCAGCGACTGCCTTGGAGAAAGTCCAGCTTATGATCTCTGCTGCTCTACAGAGGCTTCATTAAAACTCGGCAAAAAAAGCAAGTCATCTTGTGACAGGCACAAGATTATTCAGGAATTATTTGGGCCTGGAGTGGATGGGAGACCTACTGTACACAAAGCAATACTCCACAATGATCTACTGTAAGCTGGCTGCTCATCTGCACGTTCCAGAGAAGAGGCCATTTTCATATTTACCCTGAAATAAATGCTGCACTTTAATTATAAAAAAATGTAAAAATATATGAATATACCAAAGTATTAACTGTATGGTTATGCATTCCAAAATGAATCCAACTTCAACCCTCAGATTGTACCTCACTTCAAGGGACATTGCCTTCACTTTGATTAAGAAACATGAATGTTGTTCATTTCTGAAACCACACTGAAGTGAAGGAGATCCCTGGAGTAAATGAAACACCGCGTAAAAAACTGAAATTGTGACATTTACTCAATTTAATTTAACAACCTTAATGACAGCAGGCTAAGACTCAGCAAATAGCTCAGTTCAAGTAACTGATTTAAGACCAGCTCAAACAGGTTCTGTAGAAAAGACTGGTTTTAAACCAAAGACTCAAACTAGCAACTTAAAGTAGAACTTAGACCCCGACCCCAAGGAAGTATGCACGCACAAACACACACACACTCAAACACACACTCGCACACACACACACACACACACACACACACACACACACGCACACACGCACACACGCACACACTCACGCACACACACACACACACACACACACTCGCGCACACACACACACACACACGCACACACGCAAACACACACACACACACTCGCGCACACTCGTACACACACACACACACTCGCGCACACACACACACTCGCACACGCACACACACACTCGCACACACACACACACACACACACACACACACACACACACACACTCGCGCACACACACACACACACACACACACACACACACACTCAGAGCTGAAAGGTGATTGGGCGGTAGATTTGAGGGATTTGCGAGGTCTCACAAAGGCTCACTTGAGTGGCTTCACAATCAGGCCGGTCATGTCGAGGAGGAGGAGGAGGAGGAGAGGGGGACGAAGCCAAGCGTGCGCCGCTGATAACGACGGCCGCATTCCTGGGCTGCGCGGCATTCCAGCCCGCCGGTCGCCAGGCGACCGGGCCGCCAGTCGCCCCTGACGCCTGGGCCTCCCTGCGTCACCGCCGCTCGCCCCCATTGTCGGCTTTTCTCTGAGAGCGGCGTCTCTCGGGAGCAGCACAAAGCAGGCGGGGATCAGGAGCGCAGGCGGGGATCAGGAGCAGAAAGGCCCATCTGCACGTGGAGCCGCACGGCCACAGCTCACAGGAAGAAGGGCATGAGCGGCACTTCCACCGAGCAGAGACACTTCCCCCTCCACTCAGACACCACAGGGCTGGTCAAGGCCCGGCTTCTCACAGCTCAATGGAATGGATTTGCTAACAGTGGCCCAGGTTAACCATTGACCAGCATTCCAGTGGGCCCACGGACAGTGGACTGATACTTAAGCCTGAACTCCTGAAGACCAGTCAAGGCCCCACTCATCATACATAGAGTAACACAGCTCGCTTAAAAACGTTATCTTGTAAAATCAGCCACCGCCAGGTAATCTACAATACCACTTTTATTTTTTAAAAATTGAAAAACAAAAAACAAAAAAAAAAACAGGATGCACATACAAACCGGTAATCACAGATTCCACTGTTGCCATTTGTCTGATCACAAGCACACTATTTTCCACCTAAACTCTCTGTCATTATATTTTACAATACACTGGCATTGCCAAGTACACACAGCGCAACATGTTGATGCCACAACTTAGAACTGACTAGGAGAGAAATAGGAAGCAAGTGAGGCAAAGCAGGGTACTCATGCTGAAAAACAGAGCATGATGCTGGGGAATACTGCAGCCTTGGTATGAAAGATTGGTTTGCGTCAGTCGGTGGGATGTCTGCGGTACATCCCGCCCCAGTGACCCCTCCTCTGGTCGACCTGGCGCCCACGGCCCGCTTGCACAAGCTGCACGTGAAGCTTAACCTGTCAAGCGCAGTGTGAAAAGAAGCAGCGCCTGTTTCAGCAACCTCACGTATTTCAGAGGAGAGCGCTGACTTTTCCCGAGCATTTCCCACGTCGACAGAAGCGGCCGAGGTGATGAAGCAGAAGCGGGAGTTAGACATAAACAAACAAAACGGAGAGAAGGGAGTGAGCCGTGCGGGAGGCTGAGGGCGCTGTCCTGGGCCTGACCTGTTCCACACGTCCGAGGAGACGGCCAGAGTAAACACGGCGAGCGGCTGCACTTCGCCCTACTTCACGGACTCGCTCTGTTGAGTGGAATTTCACTATGAATCACTCCTGACAGGAGCTGAACTCAGACACCCTCTGCAAGGGGTATCCCAAGTTAACAACAAGCTATCAGGCACGGCACCTCTGACCATTAACACTGTATCCTGTCTGCGTGTGTGTGCAGGGTGGGGTAGTATTCATTTTCAGTGCATCGGCGTTGATGCCACCATGAACATGTTGATGAACATGACCAGAACATGTCTTCTGTACTGACCGATACTTGTATACTTAACAAGGTTCCTTTAACCTCCCTCTCCCTTGCACGTGATTTCACTACCTGAGGATTTAACAGGTGTCATGGCAGCTAGGGGCAGCTGCAGCTGAAAATGAGTACAGCAGAGGTATAATTACTGCTCAACAACTGAAAGGAAGCCTACTGCTGGCCGGACTGGCCCACATACAGTAAAACGCAAAAGTATTGGAACACTGACACAATTTTTGCCATTTTGGCTCTCTACTCCAGCACACTGGATTTGAAATAAAACAATGACTAATATGAATAATTAAAGTAATAAAGGGAAAAGTTATTTTTAAAAAGTACTGATAATAAAAAAAACAAGATATACTTATTTCGCTGTCAAGACTCCTCTTAGAAGCGGCAAATGGCTGTAGTTACAAGTTTCAATAACATCTGAATCTGTATCTGTGGAATTCCCCATTCCTCTCTCACTGGTACAGCTACACACGACAGCATTGAGATCTGCACACTGACACCACGCTTCTTGAATTATAATTTCCATTCATTTTTGCCAGAGCAGAAATGTAATTCCCTTTAGCTTTTCATCCTCTACTGACTGTCCATGTTGCCCTCTTGTGGTTGTTCAATGCAATGGTGGTGGGGGGGGGGCATTTTTGAAGGAGATACTGAGAAATCTTTCAAAGATTACTCACCAAAGCACTGCTGGTGAGTAAGTTTGATATTACACACAAAAAAACCACTAATGCAGACTAGCTGTGGCCAATTTTTGAAGTCTGAAGTCTCTCAGTGCAGACAGTAGCACAACAAATAACATGCAAATAACATTGCAAATTTCACAACGCACACACCTCTCCGTGCCATACCGACACACAAAATGAGCCAAGCCTTTTTCAGTGCCACACATCCCAGGCCTGCGTGTTATATAAGAATGAAAGAGCATGTGATTCTACACCAGGAATACTTAACCCCCTGATCCTCAAGAGCAACAGCAACACTGATTCATTAAACAGTTAACTCACTCACCTGGATCCTAAGGTTCACACTGGTTATGGACATTAAAATGAAAGCAAGAACCACTGGAGTCTGCGTGTCACAGGAGCAAGGTTGGCCACCGCAGTTCTACATCAAAGTGAAACAGAATGTAGTCCCTAATGTGCAGGTGAGCACATCAGAGGAGTGCGCGAGACCCAGCTGCAGTGCTCTCTGGTAAACTGTCAGCTTCAAACATAACATAAAAACAGGAAAAATGGAACAAAGGACAGGATTCCAACCCAGCTGACACAAAATGTTCTCACAATGTTACTGGAATGTTTTGTCAACATTGTGACATTGGCACTACAAGGCAGCAATATTGTGAGAACGGTGTGTGTTAGCTGGGAAGCAGCCCTTGAGACAGTGGAAGCTGATGACACTGTGCCGTAGGAGGAAGTGCGTGCGTTCGTCCCTCGTCTCCCCAGCGAGCGCGGGACTGGCGGTAATCGCAGGACCTCCCGCTCGACCGCGCGGAGCAGAACAGGGAGCACGCGTGGCGGTGTAACCAAACCCTGCCCGGTCCCGCCCACCAGGCTGACATTCAATCCCCCATCGCACGGCGCAAAATCAATTATTCACTCCTCCCTCAGACCGCTGCACGCCCGCTGCGGGAGGTCCGATCGGATGCCAGGGGAACAGGATCCTGCCTGGTGGAACGTGATACCCCCGGAGGGTACCCACGCGCCGCAGAGACAAGGCTGCTCAGAGTCCGCCGTTTCCCACAAAACTCGAGGAGCATCGTACATGTAAAAGACGTAACTGCCACGATCACACAGTGGTCTTCCAGAAAGTAGTTCCAACAGGCTGCTCGATAACAAAGCTGCCGGTTGATAAGGAATGCACCATGTCTCATATCATTCAGCAATTCCCATCTTCTGTGTTTCGCTGCATAAAGCTGTGGTTCCCCAACCCCTCCTTGGGCATCCCCAGCTGGATGCAGGTGTTTCATGTGTTCCACCCTCAAGAACACCTGATACAACTAATCAAGGGCTTCATTAGTTGAATGCACATCACATCAAACACCCAGATCCAGCAGGGGGTACGTGTGGAGAGCTTGGGGAACCAATGGCTTAAGGACAATCCATAGACCGTAGAAAAAGGGATAAACACACCGACACTCTCCAATGACACTGCTTTTCAAGTACCAAACATTGCCACCAGGTGGCTCAATCACACTCTCAGCTGGGAAAAAGCAGGGAGTTCCTTATATTGAGGCTACTCCAGTTTCTTATTTACATGTTAGGGATTCAGCTGATGGTCTCATGTAGAGTGACTAACGATTGGTTTACAAAGTAAAGGCCAAGATTCTTAAAACACCAACATATCAAGTACCAATTAATGTAATTCGTCAATTAATACGTGGAAGGAAAGGTAGAGAGGGTATTTTTACTTGTTGGAGACATTTCAGTTTCTTGTGTTGAGGTTATTTCAGTTTCGTATGTTGGAGTTATTTCAGTTTCTTTCCTGTGCCTCTCTACCTCCATGCAAAATGGCTTGGCAGCAACAGTGTGCATAGTGAGAAAAGAAAAATGCCAAAACGCGCATTTTACAGAGTGTTGCTCTTACACATCTGCATGTTGCCACAAGGGCTGTAGTCACAGAAACGGAACTAAAAACATGTTGTTAGAATAAGGAAACAGCAAATAATCTTGCTTAGGCTTGAATCATTGGTTTCACTGACGCTGCTGTGTGCTTTTATCACTCATCGACAGTCAAGGTTGAGCAGGGATGGACAAGATATCTGAGAAGTATCTGAAGTATGCATTTGTACGTAAATTTTCTGCACAGGGAAACGTAGGCCTTGAAAATCTGGAATGAAATAAGAGTGACAGCATGCATGCAAAACCCCTGCTATACTGTACCTGTGCACACACACATGCACAAACACGCTCTGGTGACACTGTAATTGTCATACTAATAAAGTTTTCTGAATTTGAATTTGAGAGCTGGAGACAACCACATAGCATCACTGTCTATGGAAAGCGAAAGACGTTTCTCCTCATACGAAACTAATGCAAATCGAACGCAACAGGTTTGACAACACACTATCAAGCAACTGCATCACCAAACATTTCTCAACAACAGTGAATCAAACGGGACCGCAGGCCCAGAGCCTGCATATCAGCGCAGGGATCATATCATATTTAATGCCGCCTGTGCCTCGGCCTGGTTACCACGGCAATGGTAAATCTCTGTCCTGCCATCAGTGGAGCTCACTTAGCATCTGCAGCACCTTCATTGCCTACTGTTGCCTTCATAGCTATGGTGTCATCATCGGTTTGGGTACTGGTAGATTACAAGTTATTTGAAAAGTTTTATTTTTCTTGAAGAAAAAAATGTATTTGGCCTTTTATCCAAAGAAAAATATTTCATCATGTAAAACTGAAAATCACTTCTATATTTCTAACCCTGAGAATTTTTTCAAAAAAACATCTTACTAACCAAAACAACTGTCTTCTAAAAAAAAGAATTTCAAAGCATTATTTGAGCCAGGTTTTTAAAAAAAGAAACAAACAGACGCAGACTACACATTTGAAGGTTATGAGCTCGACCTTGCGCTCATCGCTGTGGGCTGTGGGCCTCCGCCTCCGTCTCCACGGCGACGTGCTGCGACCCAGCCGATTCATCTGTGCGCTCACTTTAAAAACACCACCCAGGGGAGACCTCAGAAAACAAACCCAAATCTGCCTCTCATCAGCACATCCAGTGAAACACATTTCTTCAGCGTCAGTTACCTTATTTTTTCCCCCGCTCAAATTTGGAAGCCCAGTTGGATTTTTAGGCTCGTCCCGTCACTTCAACTGCCGATCAGATTGAGGGGGCGGGGCTATGGCAGAGCCTGACCCGCCGACGGTACAGGCGCCCAGAAGGAAAATGGCGGACACGCAAGTCGTTGTAAGTGCTCAGACAGTAAACCAGGGCAGTCGTTCAACGTCGTCTCAAGTGCTCGCTTTTTGGAGATTCAGGTCTGGTTTTTTACCCAATTTTCTTTTGTACTGTTGCATCAGATTCTCCGTAAAAAGTACTACACAGATAAAATTCAATTGAACTGAATTCAGTTTCCCCTCAGCCATCCTGATGTTACCTGATTTACCCTGCAATACCCAGCCGACACAGTCAGAGTCAGACACGCTGTAGCGTGGTTCTCCAGGGAGCATCGGGGTGGTTCTGGGAGAAACGCAGCGACAATACGGGCGGTCGTCCCCCATCTGTGCGGGTCACTGGGGCACAAACACCCCCACCCGTCAGACAACACGCCACCCCCGCAAAGAGCCCCCCCCCCCAGAGATGCTGGGGGAGGCGTCTCATTAAGCCTGCAATAACACAGGGGTCAGGTCGACATCCAGACAATACCGCCATTGTTTTCCCCCCAGCAGCCCCTAACGGCGAAAGGCCAATCAGCACGCAGATTGCCTCCATCCAAAATCTGGATGCAGGGTGCAGAGCAGGGGTGGGGGACCCAGATCCTCCAGGGCCCTGGTTCTGTTCCCGGGGTCCGTGCTAACCTCTGCTTTGTATTATTCAGAAATGGCGTCCCAGTGGTCAGGTCCACCCGTGTGGAGCAGCATTTGAATTTAGGATGACTAGGCTAACTGAGCCGGAGCAGGAGACCTGGGACTCCCCAGGGCCTGAGCGCCGGTCCCGGTCAGCAGGAAAACAGCGGCTCCTTCCATCAGCGGGACGGCCGACGCCAGAGGGGCGACCGAAACACTGAGGGCGCCAGCGACGCGCTCTGGTCAGTCGGGTGCCCTCCTCCGCCTGCAGATGGAGCGCATTAGCTGTCCTCTGACTCAGAGTCTGCGGGAGCAGGGCCGGTGGAGAGTAGCGCTGGCCTGACGTCATCTGTTTGAGAGGACGCCGCGTGCTCGCCTGAGCTCTCCTGAGCCGACGGAGAAGGCAGCGGCTCAGATGAGCTCAGCTCAGGAACACAAATGGACATTCCAAATTTGGAGAAAATACAACTACAAAGGAACAAAAAAAACAGCACACAGTTCAGCGGGATAACGCACAGCAGACATCCCCCCCCCCAAGAGTGCCTAACCCTTCCCACACTGCAGTCTGCTTCCTTCCAAGTAAGGAGAATATTTACAACATCGTTACGGCGTCCAGCAGCCAGAGATTTCAGACGCCAAGCAGTGTTGTCTCCCGCCGTCCGATGAGAGGATTTACAGGGAGGGAGACTCCAGCCTAGCTCTCAGTCAGTCAGTCTGGTCAGGCTCTGACTCCATCCTAGCTCTCAGTCAGTCGGTCAGTCTGATTGGGCTGTGACTCCAGCCTAGCTCTCAGTCAGTCAGTCTGATCAGGCTGTGACTCCATCCTAGCTCTCAGTCAGTCAGTCTGATTGGGCTGTGACTCCTGCCTAGCTCTCAGTCAGTCAGTCATCATGAGCTGACTCAGCTGCTCTCGTCATCGTCGTCTGATGGTTGTGACTCCGCCTAGCTCTCAGTCAGTCAGTCAGTCTGATTCGCGTGACTCGCTAGCTCTCAGTCGTCAGTCTGTTGGCTTGATCCAGCCTAGCTCTCTCAGTGAGTCAGTCTGATTGGGCAGTGACTCTAGCCTAGCTCTCAGTCAGTCAGTCGATAGGGATCCTCTAGCTCTCATTCATCAGTCTCATCGGCGTGACTCCAGCCTAGCTCTCAGTCATCTGTGACTCGCTAGCCTCAGCATCTGATGACATGAGCTCCATTATAAGTGTCTGGTGTCTCCTGCAAGGAGATACTCCTGAAAAACAAGCTGTCGAATCGACAATGGCCTTCAGCTAGCATTTGCCTTTCTGACTCACAGTTAAATAGTCAAATGTTACATGACGAACTTCTCAAAATGAAGCGAGAGAGTTCAAAGGTTGCCAAAATGCATGTTAAAAAAGTTTTTTTTTTTGCACTTGAAAGAAAAGAACACGTGCATCTATTTAAAAATGAATGTTAAGGGCAAACATCGATCGAATCCAGACCCAGAATAAAATCCAGGAATGTGCTGTGCATTTCTTAAGCAGGTGTGTGCTCATAAGGGCTATTACCTCACTGTGTACATGGTACATGGGACACTTCACCTGAGGTTTGTTTTTCCATACCGGCAGACTTTCATCAGGAAGTGAAACCGATACCAGGCTCTGATAAATGATAAACAGACAGCGAGGTGTTGAACATGTTCATAAATAGCCTACATGATGGGTTCTTCAAGGATATTGCTCAAATCACTTGATCTATGCGAGGTCAGCCAATGAGGATCTTCAGGATTCTGAGGAGAATGTGTCATATGTCGCAATAATGACCGCTTACTTTGTGGGACCATGTGGCCCATTCAACATTGATTCTACATTACTCAATGCTTCAGAACGCTATTGTCATGTTAACAGTATAGTTCCTGATGCAACCGTATGATGGCGTGCTCCTTCCTCTTCCTCCCAACAGCAGCACGACCTCATAGTTTTACACAAATGCACATCATGCAAAGCAGGGTGTGATCCTCTTCCTTCAGCTAACAGACACACCTCTGGAGCCTTTGGGCTTGCTCACCCACTTCCCCTCAATACAAATGACAGCAAGTCACCCTTTCTGACCATACTCCTTCCCTATATGCTGGGGTCCTCTTCCCTGCAGAGACCTCTGCTGTCATCCTGTTTGTTTCCAATGGACCCCTGTGCTGCCATCCCCTTCCCTACAGGGACCTAAACTGGGATACCTTTCCCTACAGAGACTGCTGGGATCCCCTTTCCTATAAAGACCTGCACTGAGATCCTCTTTCCTACAGAGACTGTTGGGATCTCCTTCCCTACAGAGAGCTGCACTGGGATACCTTTCCCTTCCATTATGTTCATGTTCTGGGAAGTTTACAATCTCATACATAATACATTTATGTAGCGTATCTGATTGATGTTCACTTCAAAGTGAAGGAAAGCCCCCCTCCCCTCAACAGGAACCAACACACAGCCCCGCTCAGCTGGAGTACTAGCCACGCCCAGGCCTGCTTAGTTTCAGCCGTCAGGCAGTTACATCAGAGATGGTTTGGCAAGATAGTATGGCACCTGGCCAAGAGCAAAAAACAAGACTCACCTGATCTACCTGCACCTGCAGACGAGCACTTCATTGGCCAGTTCAGGTTGTGAATACACACACACACACACACACACACAAGCCCTTGTCACACATGCGGCTTTACCTGGCTGAAACTGCTCTGGAACTTCACCATTTGGGGGTCATGTGCGAACGAGAGCCGGAGCTGGCATTCAGAGAAAGTCGCTCCGGCAATACTCTGGCTCAAGACCAAGGTGCATTTCCAGAACCGATCCATTTCAAAGTCAGAGTGAACAAAGCTGTTACACTGCCAGATCAAGCACGCAAAACTCCACTTGTCCTGTTAAGAAATCCTTCTTAGCTTTAGTTTCTTACTAATGCTAAAATGAGAAGGTAAAGTGAACATTTACACAAAAACTGACAGCCTGTCTTCCGAACTAGTATACATGCACATTAAAATATGGCAGGAAGTTAGCTATTATGATTCATTTTTCTTCATTAGCAAGCTACTTAGCAAACATTAGCTAGATTCTCTGGTCAGTAAGTCAGAGTTAAACAATCTGCAAAACAATCTTGACAATTCTGAGTATGAAGCCAGGTCCTGCTCTTTAATCCATGAGAACAAAATAGACTGCGATTTGAATTTGGAACAACACTGAGCTTTAAATTTTTCAGTAAACACAGTGTTTGACGCAGAGAGAAGGCAGAGCACTGTAAACTCTGTGATGCATGTAAAATTCAATGCTCATACCATGACAGTTTATTGCACAAACAGGGCTCGTGGGTTTATAGGGATGAGGATATTTATAGGGCTTGTAAATAAGCTCGGTAAAGACCTGCCGATTTACACTGTTCTGCAGCCTCGCTGGATGCTGTGTCTGTGCATAATATAACTATGGCCGTAAATGGCCTCTGTCCCCAAGTTTAGTTTCAGTGGCTCTAACTATACCAGCTTCCCGAATCCCTGCGGAAAAACCAACAATGGGAAAAATAATCTAGCATAACTGAAGAGGCATAAATCCTACGCCTCTATTTAACATTCCTCCACCCCCCCCCCCAAAAAAAAAACAGGGCCAGACGAGGCTTGCGTGCAGAAAAATCGCAACCAATTCATACTCCTATCAAGATAAGGGACTTACTGTACACATAAATTACATTTACATTTTAGGCATTCAGCTGATACTCCTACCCACAGTGACCTACACAGCTTATATCTCACAGGTCATTTATCTGGCTGGGTATTTTCACTGAGGCAATTCAGGTCACGTACCTTCCTCAGGAGCCCCATGGAGTTGCAGGCCCAGCTCACTAACCATTATGCTGAAGTGCTGCCCTTTGCCACAACATATGTGGCGAAACTATGAAAATGCTCATGGTAGGAAACGCTCAAAGCTCAGGCGCGGTAAAGACTTCAGCAACCATGCAGGACGTGGACTTGGTGGCAAACCAAACCCATCCATTTCTCATGTTTACTGTCCAACTACATTTTAAATAGAAATGGACTGGGCTCTAATTTCAGCCTTTTCGGTGGTAAACAGACATGCACAGATCCACAGAGTTCAGTGAGTGTACTCAGAGAAGACACATACCCAGTTTTTTTTAAGTTAAGATAAGGCTAAAAGATCCAAAAGTTTGTACATTTGTTCTTCATTATTTAACTGAATTTGTCAGCCTCATCTTAGGCACCTCTGCTGCTAAACCACATTGTATAAATTTCCCTTGAAAAGGTACATCCACCCTTTGGATTTGCTGTCTTGAGTTAATATGAATATCCATTATTAGCCCACCTGTAAATAGAGGCACTGATTGGTAGTCCCTCCCTAGTTAATTTGGACACCCGTGGTTATGTCTACAGGACTACAATCACCATAAGCCATGTCACTGAGGATGGCAATATGACAAAAGGTTTGAATATTTTAGCCTCAGGGGTTTAGCCTCAACAAAAACAAAAAAAAAAACAATAAGTGCGGTTCTGTTCTCAATGTAGCAGCTATCCAACTACAGGCAGGTTACTGCCACAGCAGCGCAGGCCCATGACCACAGCCACCATTCCCTCTGCAGCTCCACCGGCACGTCGACTCTGACCGCTATCGCTAACGTCCTGCTTTACCTGGGCTCTGCGTGTTTACCTTGCATTTAAAGCGGTTAAAATTCCCCTGTCCTTCCTATTTATTCCCATAAATGAAACCGTTACTGTTAAACGTGACCTCTTCACTCAAACACACTCAGTCCTCTCAGAAAGGGACTGAGAAGACCAGACTTTAGTAACGGCCTCTCTGGGGACACACTTTGTGACGGGCACCGGCTGTTCGATCCCCACATAGCCGCGTTCGTTTAGCGGTGACGCCGTTCCGCTATCAACAGTGTTCAAGTTCTCCAGACTCTGAACTTCCCACAAATAATTGCACTGTGACAAAGAATGACTAAGGCTGTTAAAACAATTCAGTGAGATTGCTGATGTACCAACGACTGAAACCAGTTTTCTTCTTTAAATAATCAAACGCACAAGCCCCGAAGAAGCCAGCTGCTGCACGATACGGTGCGTGTGTGCGTGTGCCACGAAAAGCAAGAGCAGCGGGGTCATGTGATTGGCATGGAGTGGCTGCACATTCCCTGATGGGAGGGGCCCCTCAAAAACACCTTCTCTCTCATCAGGATGACCTTGCAGGGCCTGATAAACATTCTTACTATACCGAACTGCTTGGCATAAAAAATGTTTCTAGCACCCCATTGGCTAAGTCAGCTGCTGGGCCGAACCCAGATCAGGGTCATTGAAATGACAGGATGAGCTATTAGCGGGAGAGCCGCGGTGCTGATGGCAGCCATGTTGAAAGAGATCCCAATCTGGCCAATTTCTGCAGAGACCAGGACGTAACCTGTGGTGACCCTACAGATTCTGCTTCTCAGCTCACACAGAGCAGGGGTCCCAGGTCCATGAGCAGGACAATCAAACACACCGCTCCCCCCCCACCCCCACGCACAGACCACTCAGCCCTTGTTCCCGGCCTCGCACTTCCACAATGGGTGCTGCTGGCGTGGAAACAAGCTCTTGTCCTGTAGGAGTCGGAGGGCAGGGCTAAGCAGACCAGGGTAAGTAGCAGATTTGAGGCCTACCTCCTCACCCCCAGCGCCAGGGTCTTGTGGGAGCCCTTCACCAGGCCGATGGCCTCCTGTCGGTAGCCGGTCAGGGGGTACTCATTCACAGCCACCACCTCGTCACCCACCTGCAGCCGGACTGCCCAGGCCTGACTGCCCTCCTCCACCTGGGACAAACACAGGGACAGAGCGCTATATACATTATACACATTACACGCGGACACAGCCAATACTACTATACACATTGCACACAATTACACAGACACAGCCAATATTACTACATACAATATACACCAATACAACATGACAGAGTCATTACTATACCCGTTATACACCATTACACATACATAGCCAATATAACATTATACAATATACACCACTACACATAGACACAGCCAATATTAAACAACATTGCACACTATTACACACAGGCACAGCCAATATTGCTATATACATTATACACCATTACTATATTTATTTTAATATATGTATTATCTGCATAAATGCGTAAAGGCAGTCACACTATAATACCAAGTTTTATTTGTTCTTGGAAATATGTGTGCTCCCGATCCTGATTACTTTACGATACAACAGAGGTATTAAATCCTCTCCATTAAATCCACAAAGAACAAGCACTAATCACTCATTACCTGTCTATTAAAAAAACATCCATGCAAAATATATTCTAGCAGCAATCTCCATTATTTATTTATTCATTTTTTCTAAAATTGCAGCTACTGACAATATCCATTGTCTGACACAAAGAAAGAAAAGGAAAAATAATTTCCGAGGTAAAAAACAGCGTTTGTCACAGAAAGATAAGCACTGAGGCCTGAATCTAAAAAAAAAACTTCAGAGGGTGGTGACCAGTGCCTGCAGAGCCGTGCTTGTGTAACGGGACGGGAGGCGGTGCCATACCACTCCACCATGAACCCACACGAGGGGGCAACAACAAAAACAGAGAGCAGGGCGGGGAGGGGGGGGGGCACGGGGGAGAGGGGGGGGGCACAGCCAGCTGATGCACTGTTACAGCGTTTCAGAGGGACAGGAGTCTGAAATGAGGTCAGTTCAGCGGCATTAGAAAAGAGTGATGCTGTGCCATCACCATGCCAACCAGCGAAACGTAGGCACTCCCTTGCACGGGAGGTCAGGGAGGGCAGTCAGGATGGACCACATGGAGGTCATTTTGTTATAAAAAGTCGTAAATCTGTAGAATGGATTCACAAATCTGTAAATTAATATGAGAATACACGCAAACTTGTAGAAAGACAACTCCGTAATTACAACCTCTCAAATCAACTACAGCAAAGACAACTAAGTAATTACATCCACTCTAATTGACTGGAGCAAAGACGACTCGGTAATTACAACCCCTCAAATCAACCTCTTACAACCTCTCGACTTCCGCATCAAATTGTGCAGCCAGTCCGCTGCAGATGTCAAAATAGCTCCCGTGTGATGATGTCACATTGGCTCCTGAGCGGCCATGTTTACTGCAGCACTGAGGGCAGCCACAAAGTAAAAATGCTGAATACTGAATCCATCACAAGAGCTGAGCGGCAGCACAGGCAAACCATGTGAATCATCAGTCATAGGCTGAGAGTGCTCCCCCCCCCCATGTAAGTCTAACCTGAGTGAGGACTTGCATTCCACAGGGAGAGGAACTGCTGACTCAGGCGAAATCCCCTCTCCACCCTCATCCCCAGCTCCACCGCAGTACTGGATTCCATTCAACATAGTTACCCAGAAAAATGCAGCCTGCTACATATTCGACCCAGGGCTCCAGAAAAGTTCCACTTTTTAGTTGCATTTTGCGACGATTTTGGGACCTGATTAGTCGTACCAGTGTGGTGAATAAAATACAAAAAATGTTACCACTGGGTCTGGTGGATCTGATCAATCCAATATTGGGCCTACTGGAAAAACTAGAAAAAAAAGAAAAGTTGAAAGAAACATGAAACAGAAGCTCTTCAGACTGGCTGCATTGACCCACTACACTATATGGCCAAAAGTATGTGAACACCTGACATTCAACATCTCATCCAAAATTATGGGCATTAATAAGGAGTTGGTCCAGCCTTTTCTGCTATAACAACCTCCACTCTTCAGGGAAGGCTTTATACTTGATGTTGGTTCTATTTGTTTCCATTTGCTTCCATTCAACCAGAAGAGCATTAGTGAGGTCAGGCACTGATTTTGCAATTAGGCCTGGCTCTCAGTTGGCTTTCCAACTGATCCCAAAGGTGTTGGATGGGGTTGAGGTCAGGGCTCTGTGCAAGCCAGTCAAGTTCTTCCACACCGTTATCGACAAAACCATTTTCACGCTGAAACAGGAAAGGGCCGTCCCCAAACTGTTTGGGAAGCACGGGCATGTCTAGAATGTGATTGTATGCTGTATCATTAAGATTTTCCTTCACTGGAACTAAGTGACCTAGCCCAAACCATGAAAAAGAGCCTCAGATCAAGGGGTGTCCAGACATTTTGGATCATTTAGTGTATATGGGCTGGTCCAGTTTTTGTTTTGCTGGGGGAGATATTCCCCATTGGTCAATTATATGGGATGATCATGGTGTAGGATGGGGAGAGGTCCCTCTCATTACATTACATTACAGGCATTTAGCAGACCCCTCTCAAGCAGCTGAATGGAGGCCAGGGTCAGAGGAAGAGCAGAGGCTCTCCTGCCAGGCCTGAGGCCTGGAAATGCAGCACGTCGGTGGACTTGCTTTAAAGCAATCTTTACTGAACCTTCAGAAAGGCAAACACACAGGCCTGAGAGACTCGCTGCACTTAAAACAAGATACCCAGAATTCACATGTTGGCCTCCGGCACCAAACTTCAAAGTGTGACTGAGTCAACAACACTGTGTTCAAAAACAACATTTATTACCTATTATGAAAGCATTAGTAATTTATGAAGGCATTACACCAACTCCTCACAAATGAGTTATCTGCTTTTTTGTTTTTTTTTTAATCTCTCCTGGAGGGATGGACTAATAATGGGAGTAAGACTCAATTCTGCAGAAGGGGTTGAAGATGTACGGTCTGTTCTTGCCTAGTTCCCAAGGCCCAAGGACTCCTCAGCTACTGCTCAGTACTTGAGTAAAGAGTCTTTCTCTAATGGGAGTAAAGACTCCTCAGCCTTCTGCTCAGTACTCAGGTAAGGAGTAAGGGCTCAGCGTGGAGCGGAGGAGTGGAAGAAGGCCAGAGTGTGCAAGTAAACCGCTGGGGACTGCAGATTACCCAGAGGGCTCTGGGGCTGCTGGCTTCTGCATACAGGACACTCAGCCAGGGGGCCATGGAAAACTGCTCTCAAACTCATTCTGCAGTGCAAAGCTCCAACAGACACGCACACACGCACACTCTAACAGGCTCTGTAAGAACACGCTCCCTACGCACGCATGCGCGCACACACACACACACACACACACGCACACGCACACACGCATACACACCTCAGGCCTGGAACAAACTGAGCGAACAAAACAAGCAGCGCTGTGCCAAAACACGCACACCAGCAAAAATGTTCTGCGCGGCGGGGGACCATGCGCTACGTACGTGCAGACCGCTCTGTTTATTATTGGAAGAATCGGAGGGGCTTCAAACACAGAGGTGAGTAAAGATAGACGACAGGGAAAGAGACGCCCCCAAAATAACTTCCACCCACCTCCGTGGAAAGAGAAAAAAGAGCTGTTCAGATAGTGGTGGACCGGTCAGGTGATCAGAGGAACAATAAACATCTTAAAGCAATGGCAGCTTCCTGTAGGAATAAAAGACAACCAGGGAGAGAAGTGGGGGCAGGGGTAGCATGCAGCCTAACTACAAAGAGCTTTTCATGATGCTGTACAGGATACAGAGAAAGCACAGCTTACACAGGCTAATAGAATAGCAGGAAAAAGGCAGGGACAAGTGTTACAAGAAGAGGAGGTGAATTCAAGTCTTGGAACATTACACAGCAGAACCATTATTCAACGAGTGTTCCGCAGGGGTGAAAGAAGGGCAGGGCTACAGCGGTTAAATACTAAAGAGAACACAAACACAGGCAGCAATGGCTTAACGGTGCGTGCCACGTGTCCTTCCAGAGCAGTGTAGCGGCCCGGCCTGGGTGACGGACCGCGTAGCGCACCCGAGGCTCGGGGCGAGGCCAGCAGGCCCCGCCCGCTCCCATTCGCACACACCCTGCCGCACCCGAGCGGAAGATCCCTTTCCAGGAGGGCGATCCGTTTCTGGAATTCGCGCAAACCCCAGTGCAAAAGTGTTTCACGAACGTGGTCATTTGCATGACCTGACACTTCAAGTGAATTTACTAATCTACGAAACATTGAAACGGCACTCCCGGATCATCAAATCGAGAAACAAAACGCCGAGACGTGCCCCGCTCTTAGTCCTCAGAGCCAAAACGAGCTCACAGACCAAGACCGAGACTTTGCTCAGGTTCTTCCTCAGGTACACAGTGCGCATTCGGATTCTGTTTTCGTACCGACAGAAACCTCTGTGTGAAATTTATCTGCACTCAGGCCACAGGCCTAGAGCCACACATTCCACAGCTCAGAAGCAGGTGTGTTTTTATGTGGTGAACAAATGCTCTGACAAGCTCCTCCGGATAGGTAGGCCAACTTTAAAGAAAGAAAATGGTGGAGTTATTTCCCATCATGCTTCAGGGAGCTGGGGTCCGCCCACAGCGTGGAATCCTATCTGCTCAGATCGCTGGTCACTCTTTAGTCACTGTGAAATGCACCAAAATGGCTTTTCGGAGTATGTAAATGGCCAGATTTCAGCTGCCCCCATCTGGTATACAAAACAAAATGGTCAAAAGTCAAAACAGCCAATTTTGCTGTTGTTGCTAAAGCCAGACCCCTAAACCACTCTACAGGCTGGCCAAACTGCCTGTTTTTTAAATGTCATTTTTATTATTTTTATTAATTGATATTTTTGGGCCTGCGTACTTTAATCTTGCAGATCTTGTTAACTGTTGAAAGTTTTGAATGTTGGTTGTATCCAAGTTGTCTGTGTTTATTCTATTTTATAGTAACAGGACTTGAATCCAATTCCATCATTTTTAAGACAAGGCCACTTTGGTCATGGCAATCAAAATTCCATAAGGTACCCAGGCCACATTTTTTGACATGCTTGCAGTTGTATGTGCCGTGAAAAACACTGGAGAGCTTTATTTCCCAGAACTGAGGCAGGCAACTTTCTATTTCTCTTCCACAAGGCATCGCAGCCATATAGATTATACAGCAGGCCACAAATGGCTGTGCTGGCACATAAGTTATAGCCTAATTCTCACGACCATCTTGTTTCATATACCAGATGGGGGCAGCTGAAATTTGGCCGTTGGCAAAACTCTAACTCCAACTGGCTCCAACTGTAAAGCCATATGCCCACTGGTCAGTCCAAGCCCTGCTGCAAGACCAACTGCCCCGAAAGGGCCAGTAAAAATATAATGAATATAAGTGGATAGGTCTAATAGGAATCAAGTGAACGGAAATGAAATGATAGTGGGTGGGAGGTGGAATTATTTAAAGGATGGTTTACGTTAATAGTCAGAGAACTTTGCAAAAGCTGAGGGCCAGAGGGAAATGTGTGAGAATTTTAATCCAGTCCCCGTTTGATGAGCAATAAATCCCTTCTGCTATGATCAGAATTATTGCTACAGAATTATCATGGTTTTTCTTCAGAGAAAAATGAGGCATGATGGGTAGAGACTATTTTAAACAGACCAGTGCAGGATAATGGGGCAGAGTTTGGTTTGTAACGCAAGAGGCTTGCAGGTTTGATTCCCAGGTGTGTCGCTGTTGGTGTGCCCTTGACCAAGGTACTCAACCTCAATTTACTTCAGTAAAATATCCAGCTGTATAAAAGCATTGTACATGTAAGTGTAAGCATACGCACCCACAGAGCCGGTTCTAAGTGAAACCGGGAATGACCGAAGTCTCCGACTGAAATTCTCAGTTGCTCTGAAATCGCCACGGAAACAGACTTCCCTCCGGCTGTCAGACCCGCGTCACTCTGAACGGCGCGCGGTCTATCGCGGAGGACAAGCGACAGCCCGGGCGGACAACTGACGCTTGGAGAGAGACGCCAGCGAGAGCGGGCGTCGCTACTCAGGTCTATCGCCGACATATCTGTTTGAGTCCAGGAAGACAAGCGCTTCCCCCCGCCACTCTAACGGAACGCCTGACAGTATCAGCAGCCTCTGTCCCACTCTTCCTCTCTCTCCACATCTATATCACTCTCTGTCCACTCTCACTCGCACGCTCTCTCCAGTTAAAAAAGAAAACACTTAATTTACAGGACAACCAGAGCATCCAAGTAATATATGATACAAAATATAAGATTAATAATGTCCAATTAAACAGCCCAATAGCCTGATCAGAAGTGACACAGTTGGCAGACTAATGCTGCATTGTCTTAGCTAACATATAGGCCTAGAAGCTGCAGGACCAATATTAAATGCATTTACACAAGAGAAACTGGCTTTTTAAAGTAATATCCCCCGGATAATCATAAGACACACACACACACACAATCAAACTGTGAACACGGTGATCACACAGTGTCTCTATGCTTGTTTGCTCGTGTACTTGCACTTGACCAGCACTGCATTAAAACACTGCCAGAGTCCGTGAAGAAGCAAGACTCACAAGCTCACTGCTAGGAATAGCCTACATTCTGCGAAACACAAAAGGCAACACCATAAGATGGTCCTCAGCCTCACAGGGGTGTACTGGCAGTGAGCAAAGGTTAACACTGGAATTTCCCTGACTGTAAAAATTTCAGGGGAAATGGGGAGGAAAAAACCAACAGGAAATGGCTCCTGTAGGTGTAGGTTTCTCTGAATTAGCGCAGGCGTTGCTCCTGAGAAACTAAGATTGTCAACTTTACTAACGCCATGACACGCCAGGAATGATTCAGCACCTTTAGGAAAGACCCACATGACAACAGCAGTCCACTCTCGCCCTGAGAGAGAGAGAGAGAGAGAGACTTCTCCCCATTCCAGCTCACTGAACATAAACATCCCTCGCCGCCCCCCTGCCCCACATCCACAAAAAAACTTGAACATTTTTATTTACCAGCTTGTAGAAGACGAGCTAGCTCCACTACCCACCTTGCCGTTAATTCTACCCTCATGAGCACTCAATGGGTCTAAAGGACCCTATCTTTGGCCTTGTTGCGCCTGGGAGAGAGAGATTGGTATGCACACAAGACCAAGTGGCTGCGGGTTTGAATCCAGAATGATCCACACCAGGCGTGCTTGAGCAAGCTGCACAACAACAATCCACATGTACCAGCTAGTTATAATACGCACAGCAAAGGGAGGGGTGACACATGAGGTAGTGCCCTAGAAAGACCATAGCCTGACAAGGCGAGACTAAATCAGTAGGGCCTACACACACTAGTCCCGTTCACAGAAAATCTGATCTGTAATTCAGAAATCAACACGATCTCAGCACTCTCCTACACAAGCACTAAGGATCCCCTTTTGAAACAGCCTGCTATTGGATCATGAATCCTGCTGAGAGATTCACAAGCTAATAACAAGAAACCAACACGCAACATCCTTTAAATGTTAGAAATCTATATAAAATTTAAAACATATTTGACATGCAGTTTACAAAGGTGTGTGGGGTCAGGGTGTGGCGAGCGGGCCTGAAGAGTTACTGTCCCAAAACATCAGCATGGCTTCTAGCTCTTTTCAAAGAGGCGTCAACACGCGTGCATTCTCAGCACAGTGCTGGGAGAAAAGGCTTTGAAATGAACACTGTGTTCTGACACAATCAGCCCCCGAACCCCGTCTCTCTATTGGTCATTAACACAGAATCAACACAAAAAGTCATTTGGAGAAAGGTGAGGCCAAAGTCAAGCCTACCCAAGATGGCACAGATGTGTTAAAAAAATGTAACCAACCGTGACAGATTGGGCTGCGTAAGGAGTAGACGCTCCCCCTCCGTCCAGTCCCAGGGTTGCCCCGGAGACACAGCAGCGCTGGTCCGAATGCCCAAAAACCTCCCGCGGGGCTCCCGCACTGGGGTGTGATCCGCACTCTGCCGTTAATGCTGTTAATGCTCTCGGACCGTCAGCGACCTTAGCTCTGAGCGTCCCATTGGACAGCCTGAAAACTGCTGTGAAAGTGCATTTTTTAACCTTTTTTTCCCTTTTTTTGCTGCAGCTGAAAGAGCGCTGCTCTGCGTGCGGTGGGGGGAGGACTTCGGACTCAGATTCGGTCAATATGGAAGTGGCACACACAGTGTGGGTAAATGGCAAACAGGAGCTACGTCTGCCCCTCTCCTGCCTGCCCCCTGCCAACAAAAAACAACTGAACCAGCAAGGTCTTTCTGGGCTGATTATTAACCACGGGGAGATTCGGTTGGTTACGCTGTTTGCTTCTCGTGCTAGAACACTTGCTCAATGTTCTTTATGTGGTAGCGTATGTAAGGCCACCAGAGGTCGGCCGTGTCGGACTGGGATCTGTATTTTCCCGCTCTCGCCCCGGCTCCTGTTAGCGTAAGGCCTTTAGCTTCACACAGGGCTAACCGCTCCTGTTTGACACGCCCCTCGCAGGGAAGTGGGCGGGGCACTATCGCACGCTCCCATAATGGAACACGCCGTACTGAAGCAACGGCGTAGTAACAGACCGCTGGTGCGAGACTGTCCAGCAGCAAGCGGTGTCTCACACAGCACCTGGTCCGATTTCAGTCCCGCCGTTTTCAGCCGATTCTGTCAGGAGCTCTGGAGAACGGCACAGCGACCAGGCGCAAAATGGCATGCAGAGAGGGGAGGCTGCAGGTTAGGTCTTCAGCATTCTCTCAGGTCAGGCATCTCAAATCCTGGCTATGCTGGCATCTGTAACATCTGCCACATTTTCCACTAAACAGACCTGCAGATCGGTTCTTGTTAGACTTTTTCTCCAGTTGGTGACCGTAATGCAAAACGATGAAACACGCTCCCCTAAACCCTTGAGTTTGCAGTCTGAAAGTCTGTCTGAAAAATACAACTTTCTAGCAGCGCATGGAAATGGTAACAAAAAAAAAATATTTTTATTATGTAACGAGACCATCATCCCAAGTATGTGAGACATACTGAAGTGGTGTTTTGTCCACTTTGCCTTGCCCTGTCTCAGAGTGCTGATTTGAGGAGTTCTCTACGGGCCCTGCTCTGAAGGAAAGCGCGGCTACTGCTCCAGGGCTTTGGAGAATATTCCAGAATCCTCGTTCACAGAGCGCTGTGCTCAGGCACGAGTACTACGCCCCACCAGCTTTGGTTTTAGCGCCGGTCTCCACAGATAACCCAAAGCACGGAAAAGGACAGCCAGGATGTGGACGTTTTGGCCATCTGTCTTCTGAACGTCATGTTGCTGTTATCTTCGATCCCACACGGATCAGCTCCAGCACCTCTGTGTGTGCCTCCTCAGAACTGCCACCTCCAGCAGCTCCTGAATCTTAACTCCTGTCCTTGTTCATGAGGTCTGTTTTTATCTCGCTGACGCCAATCTCAAGGTGCAAAGTTTTTGACTCAACATGCCCCATGGTGATAGGCGAGAAAGCAAACTAGGCTACATCAGCAAAGCCCAGCCCCACCACCCACCATAACACCCCATCATTAAGGCTAATTGGGTTTGGGGAGAGCACAGGAAAGATGTAGCCCTGCCTAGGTGCACAAAAGTGATTGGCCAGAGTCTTGAGGTCCAACCAATGATCAACATTCACACAAGCAGCCAATGTGTGTAAACACACACACAGAACTATGACTGGGCTATTACAAAAAGGCATGGCTCTTTACGTGCTGGGACATGTTAAAGGCAAAATAACTTTTTCCCTTGTGAAACACAGCACTCAAACAGAAAAGGAAAACTGTGCAACAGAGCTTTCCATTAATTATCCAGTGAGGTTACATTCACCATTGATCTCTAGTAAAGTCATATAGAGGCAGCAGTGGGAACCCTGCCCGTCCGTTTCACCACGTTCCTCTGAGGAGTGCGAGGGGTTCGCTGCAGGCCAAGAACATTCTAGAGTGAGAGGCTCTGAGCGCACAGCCAGCCGTTTGAAAACTCTATGGCCTAACAGGCATATGACATCATCAGGGCAGGGAAGGGTGTGGAAAAGCATGGGTCTAAATCCCCCTTTCCCCAGGGGCATGGACTGTGAGTCCTGCAAGATATGTGAACGACGCACCCCGAAAATCAAGGAAAAAACTGTCACAGGATGTACCATCCAGACTGGATTAGGCTGCGTTTAGTCTCATAAGGAACACTTGTTTTCATGTGCATTGTGATTTCACAATACCCGCCAGCATGAACTTGCCTTCCTGTTCATTCCAAGAGAACTTCTACAGTGAAATCTGAATGACTCATGATATATTTAAAATCTCTAAAAGCCTGTGTGTGTGTGTGTCGGGGGGGGGGGGGCATCAGCATGTTGCTACAAACAGGTAGAAGCACCACCTGAACCTGCTGGCTTGTTTTTACTTTGTATGAATGTGATTACAGAATAAGTTACCAATTCATGAGAAAGCTCACCTGCAGACCAGCTAGGCCACTTTTGCTCAGCACAACTACCTGAAGCGCTTTCATCGAAGCAGGTGTTCACGCAACAGAAAACTGCATTGCCACACAACAAACCAATGTGCTGTTCCTGCCTCAAATTCACTGGCTGGAGTGAATCTGGGAGGAGACCCTGAGTATGATTTTTGCACCTTTTTCGGTTGCAGCTTTTATGTAAGCCTGCAGGTCGAGACAGGGTATATCAGAAATCTGGCGCATGACAGTGATGTCACTTTGAGCTATGAGGAAAAAAAGGATGTGTAATGTTGACTTAGTGGCCATAAGCCCCGTTCACCACCCACTGAGCTTTCAGTAGACAATGTCAGCAGTCATTTCCATAGATGATTGCAACAGAGTACTATTAATGCCCTGCCTACATATTTAAACCTCATACCAAATATCACCTTGAAATGCAGCTATGAACACTGCGTCTATGTACACAACACCACGTACGCAGTGATATGCTTTTTGACAAATGGGTAACATGGAAATGGGAGACTGCTGGAACAGTGCAATGTAAGGTTAGAATAACATACCTGGACAATGAGCACACACTAAAACATCCTCAACCACATTTTTATTTTTAAAAGATTTGTGAATGTGAGATAACCTCAGAAACAAACTACAGCTCTATCTACTTGGGAGGTGGAAACCCATTAAATTTTTTTAACGGATTAGCATTTTCCTCCCACAAATTAAAAAAAAAAGAATAATGTTTATGTCTTGTCCTCCAGTTCAAGGATTCCATATTTTGTGTACAGACTATCATGGGGAACAGTGGGAGTGCTACAAAGGGGTATATCAGGGCTTGAAAAGGCACGCGCACACTAACACACTCCTGCCATTCATACTGCAATAGTATAAAATTACCAACACACTCCCACGTTTGAAAGTTCGTGACATTATCACTGAATAGATATACACACACACATTATTGACCAATATGCTAGACGTTCACTCTAACAAACGCCACTCACTCAGCTAACGTTCTGGTTATCCAGAAAAGTTGTGACATCATTTCGAATGGCCGTACTACTGGTGCTCCATATCACTTAGGAGCCGTGTAAGTCCCCGAGGATCTCCTTACCTTGGTTATGATGAGGGGTTCGTGGTACTCCAAGCCACCTTTCAGGCTGAACCCCCACGGCGCACCCCCGGTGAGTAGCACATCGACCAGCCTCCATCCATCCCCACCGCTGACCTTCGGCTCCAAAGGCCCCAGTATCCCCGCTTTATGCGAGAGACTTTCCTGAGGGGGTTCGTGTTCCCTAGCTGTAAATCTAGGATCAGATCTGCGCTCCACAGACGTGTGCATAGTGTCAGGGCTTGTTCAAATCTTCTAAAGTCTTGGGTTTCATTTGATGTAGGAAAAAAATATCCCTGTTTATTTCTCGCAACCAAAAGTGCTTTCCAGTCACGATAAAGCACTGAAATGCGTTAGAAACAGTTTTCCAGCAATATGGCAAATCACCCGTATCCGAGAGATGTGAAGCTGTCAAATTCAGTTAACGACATCAGCAATTAAATACCAATTGTAACTCGACGCGAGGTTTGTTGGTTATATTAATTCCTTTTTAACATTAAGCCGTGCGTTAGTAAGATCAGTGGAACTGTGCCCGGTTAACCAGCTAACATTAGTTACTAAGCTATCATTCTTGCTAGCAGTTTTTCCACAGTCGTATGTGGCTAGTATTAAGCAAAGTTCCCATTCATAGTAAAAGCGCAAAACTGTTAAGTTTACCCCAAAACATCAGTCCACCGTGGGTTCCCCCCACCTTAAGATACATCAAATCCGCACGTATTCTTCCAGTCATCCATTGCAGTGGATAGTGAATTTGGGAATTTAGCTAATGTTAGCTACTTCCTCCCTGAAGATCCTCTTCCCCCAACCTATTGTATCAACGGGTAGAATGAGGTTTCCTGACCAGCTAGCGCGCTAAGTCTGGCAACAGCATTTGGCTTCGTCGATAGTCTAACGTAACTCCAGAACTCCACAATCAGTTTTGCCTCAATGCTAGCCAGTCGTTGTTTTCCCGAATAATTTATATTTCCCCTAACTGACAAAATGAATTTTGAAAAGCAATTTGGCACATGCTAAATAACTACGTAACTAGCTATGCTGCTCTTAATGTGCCTAGGAAAACATAAATTGGATTGAGGTAGCTACCTGGTACGGCCAGCAGGGGCTTGGCGTCAACAAACCACCTGTAACTACTATGGGATATGGGATAGTCATCTGGGAGATCTACACTGAATAAGGGCTTGTGCGTCCTCTACTGGCAACGACTACATTGTACTTTTCCCATAGCAAGACTCGGAGCCCTCAAGCCGTATGTCTGTTGCCAACTGTTTAACACAGTGATGTGTGCATCACCGAAGCGAAAAGAAATGTTACCTCGTTGAAATGGCAGTGTCCTCACTGGGAATCAGACATGCAACATTGGGGTTACAAGTTCAGTTCGCTAACTGTTATACTCCACTGCTGCCCAGTTTGCTTCTGTTTGGCATATGTTTATAATTTTTGACACTGCATGAAATAATTTTGCAGTATTTGCGACCATATACCTGCAAATCGGACAATGAGCCTTTGGCCTCTTTGGAACTCCATTAAATGTTCCTTCATGGGATATTTTTTACAGTGAAAGAATTTCGATCACTGGGAAATGAAGTATAAGACACGCTCTCGTACAGACCTAAGAATAATGCTACCGTTTTAATGACTGCACATTTCAGATGGGCATGCGGGTGTGTGTGGACAACTGGTTGCAGAAGAATGTTTATTTTTGCGATGCAACGTTTCCATCTAGTGGGTTAAACGTGCTATCACGTGTTAAATCTTAACTGCAAACTACGCCCGACCGAAAAGATACAGTCAATTTCTTCTGCCGCAGCTGATGATGATCGCCGTAGGCCACCACAATTGCAGACGGCATCCAGCATTAATGACAAAATTAACAATAATATGTACTGTTATATGCATTGAGATGTATTTCTTTTAAGCTACTCAACTGGCTATTAAATGTTTTATTTTTTGCAAAGCAGTGCCTTTGGTATAATATGGTGTATTATTTTAAACAAGAACACAGCTGGGTTAACTGGTGAATTGATCAGGGCTCTGCAGATGCAATGCAAATTCACAAATCTGTTATGTATGCATATCGGCGACTTAGCCTGAGCCATCCGTTTCAGGTAGAGATCAGTATTTCTGCGCAGAATCTGAATCGTTACAACATATCCTGTATTTCCTGGTGACGTGCAGCTTCATACTGGAGCAAGGCAAAAGTGAGTCAAGGCGATCGTTTTGTTATTAAATTAAACAGGGGACGGTTCTTAGAACGAAAATGTTCAAGGGTTGGGGGACGTGGCTAGGACTAGAGACAGCCGCAAAGCCAGTGGAGAATGAACCGGGCGATGTTGTCTTAGAAGCGGAGACAGCCGAACCAAAAGAAAGTGAAGTTGAAAAACAAGAGGTGAATGTGCGGGGGGATGAAGAGGTTCCAGCTCAACAACTTCTCCTGCAAGCTAAAGGCTTTAGCGGTGAGTCGATTTAGCTAACTTGGAAGCTTTTCTTTCATCTACTTGATTTCGCATTGCCGATTTTGCTTGCGACAAAGATACAAGATCAGATTGCTTATATTAGTATTCTAAATTTTAGCAAATATATGACCCTCACTGATAACAGCTAACGTAGCTATCATTCACTGTGATTAGTGGTAAGCTGGTTGTCGAGAAGAATAACTTTGAAGTTTAGCTGTCATGGAAATTGGCTTACAAGGATGTGCATTCACTATTTTTGTCTATTGAGTACGCATTAATTTAGGCAAACTATATTCAAGAGATTTGCTTGCTGGCTATCGAGTGAAATAATTTCAAAATAGTCAAAATGGCTCACTACGACTAAAATGGTGCTGTCAAATGGCAAACTAACAGAAATTCACAGGAAGCTTTAGAAAGACACAATACAGTAGAGAAGATAAATAACTGCCTATTGCTTGCCTGGAAAGCTGCCACGTGATATTCTGCAAATGTTTGCTGGATAGTACTATTGTATAGCAACATAGAGCTTGTCTCCAGCTAACCAAAGCTTGTGAAGTCCCGGAAGTAAGTCTGCACTGCGCATGTGGGGTGCAAAACATTGGATGTCTCATTAAAGCGAATGGGGAATATAATACTTTTGAAGGCAAAATAAAACTTTCCCACTTGTATTTTGAAACTTGATTTACGAACTTTACGTTTCATATGAAAATCAGATTGTAAAAAAAAAAGCATTATTTTCCAAAGACTTCTGGACCAGTGTTTTCTACATTGAATTCAATGGGCAGCAAGCTCTTTGCCCTCAACTTGCGCTGTAGAGATCCACCACCAGCTTTATCGCCTGGCCTCTCCTATCCTCTGCAGTTCCTGTGTACGCTCTATGGCAGTGGTTCCCAAACTTGGTTCTTCCTCGCAATATGTTGGTTTGAAATATCTTACCCTTAGAATTAACCAAAAACGATCATTTGACAGCTTTCATTAAGACATTTCTTCCAGGGAGGTATGCCCCCTGACCTCCCTAGAGGATTACAGTTATTGGGGACTATGAATTTCAACCCCTCAATATTCAAACAATAATTATGCACTTGGTTCCAGCACTTGATTGCATTCTTGACGTAGTTCTTTCTTTGTACCTCTGCAGACTTTAGCTGTTGTCAATTAAGTTATCTTTCTGGTATGGAAGATACGTGATTCCCATCTAAGATGGTTGCAAATGGAAATGAGCAACAGCGTATTATTTTTTGTCCAGGTTACCTGTATAATTTTGCAACCACTGCTACAAAGAAGATATCCGAGTCGGTGACAGAGACAGCGCAGACTATCAAGAAAAGTGTGGAAGAGGGAAATATCGATGTGATAATTGATAAGGTTTGTTTTTAATTTTTCGGAAACTAAGTTGTGTTTTGTATTATGTTCTGTGTTACAACTGTCCTGGCAAGCCATAATAGAAATGCTGATGGTACTATTACTATTATGGTAAAAATCAATATACAGTATGAAGCATTCCTACTTTCTGTTTTGTTTCAAATACACAAACTACCGAACTGTATCTCTCATCTTACAAATGCATCTCAACCCCATCCCCCCAGACATTTCTAGGGGATTTTCAGAAAGAACAGGAAAAATTTGTCCTGGAGAAGCATGCAAAAAAGACAGGTGAGTCGTGGAATTTTATCTTATCAACATGAGATGATAAAAAACATGCGCCTGCATGCACATGCGCGCGCACACACACACACAGAGAAAAGCTGGAGAACACTTACCAAACAAAGTGTCCACATTTTCATTGTACTAGATGCAGCAGTGCCTCCTTGGGTTGGCTACAGTGAGGAAGAGACAATACAGCAACAGATCTTGGCCTTATCAGCGGTGAGTATCCATGGATACAGTCTTGGCAGGGTGCCCTGAACCAGGCTGTAGGTAATTGATTTCTAAGAGCATCTGCTGAGTTCTGCTCTCTGATTACGTTAATTAGAGCTGCATGGAATGCGTCTCACCTGGGTCCCTGTATCCTTACGTTCTCGAATGGAAATTGCTTGCAGATTTTAAGTTGTGTGTCATTTTGTGATGTGCTCCCGGCTAGTTCTTCTTTTCCATTTCAGGACAGGAGGAACTTCCTGCGGGACCCCCCTGCTGGGGTGCACTTCCACTTTGACTTTGACCAAATGTTCCCCATTGCTCTGGTCATGCTGCAGGAGGACGAGCTTCTCAACCGGATGCGCTTCGACCTGGTCCCCAAACAGTGAGCATGTTTTCTGATGATCCTTCATCCTGGTCCCCAAACAGTGAGCATGTTTTTTGATGATCCTTCATCCTGGTCCCCAAACAGTGAGCATGTTTTCTGATGATCCTTCATCCTGGTCCCCAAACAGTGGGCATGTTTTTTGATGATCGTGCATCCTGGTCTCCAGACAGTGAGCAATTTTGTCTGAGATCGTTCATCCTGGTCCCCAAACAGTGAGCATGTTTATTGGTGACCATTCAACCTGGTCCCCAAACAGTAAGCATTTTTATTGGTGACCTTTCAATCTGGTCCTCAAACAGAGCTTTTTGTGTGTAACTATTTGACTTCTATATCCCCAGTAAGCATTTTGAGTGTGGTTGTGGCTACACATCTTGCACGTTCACAGTGTCACAAATGTTCACAAATGTTCTACTTATATGAGGAAATGATACGAGGGCCGTGTGTGATGGAATTCATGTCCTCATCACAAGAAGTAGCCTTGTGGTCTTTTGAAATCATAGCTTTATTCTCATAATTATCCCAGTATTTTTCCTTAAAATGTAACTGAAAAGTCATGGGACCAAGTAATCAGATTTTGGGAGCAAAGCTGGCAAGCATTGGGGCCCACTGCCTCTCTGAAACCCAGTACAGGACCAGGCAGTTGACCAGGCATGTACTCATCTCCTTGACAGAGCCAGTTTAGCCTTTCTCTCGAGAGCTGAGAGTTTTTGTAGGGAGAGCAGGCCAATTTCAGGATTTGAACTCTTCCGGAAGCCGAGCTGAGCGGCTCTTCATGTAGAGAGCAGGTTGAAAAGATTGCGAAGGCCCGTGACAAAGACCGTAATGTTGTAAATCTGGCCGGTCATTTCAGTGTGAAGGAGGCAGCGTTCTGGAGGAACTACTTCTACCGCGTCTCCCTCATAAAGCAGTCCGCCCAGCTCACGGCCCTGGCAGCTCAGCAGCAGGCTGCAGAGAAGGTGGAGGAGGACAAGGACGGTGCTAGCCCTGAAAATGTGCACCTGACAGGTACTAATAACAATGGCAATACATTTTATTTGTCAGTTATCATTCTGCACTCTCAAAGTCACCTTGCAACATTTACAGATGGCACTCAAAATGGTATTCTACTTATGTGAGGCAATGATACGAATAGTAATACTGAGTGTCGTCTTTTTTCCCCCATTCTTACATCACAGATGCTTTTATTGAATTGCCCCTTCCTTATCTAGTGTAATTAATGCGTTTGTTCAGGGCCCAAGTACCAAATTTTGTTAGTTGAAAGCTTATGATAGTTGCTCTTTTAGTTTAGACAAACCACTCCGCTGTTGTATTGATTGAGGATCTGTCATTGTAGCCTGGACATACTATCAATGTGGTATGAATTGTAAACTATGTGTTTTTTTTTTTTTACATTATTACTTATCCATTCTAAGTTCATACTATTTTCAAGCCGCTCATGTGCAAATAGTGCTGTGGTTTGTTCTGACATTAATGTTCATGTGACACAGAGAACATCATGCCGAAAACCCCTCCCACCACCATCAAAACGACAGCAAAGGCCAATGAAGTAAGTGGAAACTTTCTGAAAGGTCTGAAAGTCTGCATTATGCTCACCGGTGTGTCTTGTCAGCTGGATTGTACTTTTTCAGGATGGGGGGGGGTCATGCCACAAAACATTTCACAGAGGATTGTGAGAGTGTTTGAGGAACTCCAAACTTTTCCCTCCTCTTCGACTCATGTCGAAAAAGTTTTTTCTTGCGCTCTGCCAATCAAAGGCACCCCAGAAAGAATGTGTGATGTGTCAGTGCAACAGGTGTTTTTATGTTCAGTTGAAAAAGACAGCCTTCTTTACTGGTCCTTATGCAGTGTTCTTCTCAGCTGTTACTTCCTGAACAGCAGGACGTTCACTAGAAAAACATTCAGTGGTCATAATAAATTCACAGTTCATCATTAACTGCCATGTAGCAACCTAAGCTAGGTTGCATAAGTGAGTCAGAAGGGGGTGATCTGAGAAGATCAAGTGTTGAAGATTGAGTCTGTCACTTCCTGTAAGTGCAGTTCAGTTAACAGGTGTGTGATCCACAGTTGCAATCAACCTCATGTTGAATCCAACAACAGTTGGACTCAGTTATTGTCACACATATTTAATGAGATGATTAAAATGTAATGTTGTAGTTTACACTCTACAGACTGTTCACTCAAATGTAGGAGGTAATATTTTCATTAATGGAGGCTGCCGTTCTTCCTGAAAAATATATCTTGTTTATAGTTTTGGTGAGATTGCAGCATTTCTTGTTAACTGCTGTTGGCTGCGGTCAAAGGACTACGTGTAACGTAATGGAGGGGACATATTATTTACAGATATTTCATTAGACCATTTCCTGGAAAAGCAGAACTGTATGTTTTAAAGGGCATCATGTACTATTATTGATAATTACTGTTTATACTGAGTGTAACTGAAAGCTGTTTATTATGAGCTGAAAAAAATAACTATAGATTGCTGGCAACCCTGCAGGCCTCTAAGAAAGAATGTGCTCTCAACATCTTACAAACAAATCCACTGATATCTCATCGCCAGACAAAAACATGGCTTTTAGCCAACATTTATTTTGAGGCATTGTGACCCAGTCCTTCAAGATGTGTAAGTAACGCAATGGTCATTCATAATTTGAAGGTCATGTAGCTGATATGTTGAATGCAAGGTCGGCAGCACGTGTTCTCCAATATTGCCATTTCCACCACGGCAGCACGAGGATGAGGAGATATCCACCAGCCCCGGCGTGTCGGAGTTCGTGAGCGACGCCTTCGACTCCTGCGACTTCAACCAGGAGGACCTGCGCAAGGAGATGGAGCAGCTGGTGCTGGAGAAGAAGACTGAGGAGGCCGCCCCAGACGGTGAGCCCCACACTAGATCCGGGGCTTAAAGGCTGAGTTTGGGGTAATGAACAGGGAGCTGGCCACTGGAGGTGACTCCAGGTCATATCGGGGTAATGAACAGGGAGCTGGCCACTGGAGGTGACTCTAGGTCATATCGGGGTAATGAGCAGGAAGCTGGCCACTGGAGGTGACTCCAGGAACACGTGTAAAAAAGAGCATCTCCTCAGCCCAGCTCCCGGAGGGACTGCATCATCTGCGACTCTTAATTACAGCCAGGTGCCGAGCCAGCTGATTGGCTGGAGGGAAACCCCTTCAGCCTTCCTCTCCTCCTTGGAATATTACGGGTTTGAGTAGAGCGTAAGAAAGCTGCAGAAGCGTCTTCCTCTAGGACACGTGCTGAGTACACACAGGAATGCAGGCAATCAGTGGCTGGCAGTCCTGAACTGCAGAGCCAGAGGGAGCAGGTAATTGGTATGGTAACGGTTGTTATTTTTGCTTTTCATCGTTTGATCTCAAATCCAAATACGTATGCTTAAAGCATTTGGATTTCAGATCAAAAGATGAATACGAGACAAAAGTACAGGCAATCAGCTTTTATTTCATGGTATTTACATGCGTTTATGTGTTTTGCCATTTTACAGAAACAGCTGTTTTTCTGTTGAGTTTTAACCCCCATTTTAAGCTGTACAAAATTAAGCTAATGGATGAACTGAGAAGTAAATCAAAGCATGAGGTCACTGTGTTGAATTTCATCACTGGCATTTCAGTGTCCCACCCCAGTTCTTGGTTGATGTGCAAAGAATGATAAAACAACATAGTGTGTGTGGTGATGTCATTATTATGGTCACAGGCAGGTGTGGCTGAGCAATGACTAAACCTTTCAGCATGGTCTCTGTGTGCATTTCTATAGCAACCTTCTAGAACGATAAGGAGTTGTTTTAAAAAAAAAATGTTATTACTTTTTGAGCTGTACCTTTCTGGAAAATGCTTGTGTGGTGTGGTTACAATGCTTAATCTAATTAATTTAATGTTTAATTAAACTTTGACATTTTAAATTACCACCCCACTTTCCTGTTGGTGTAAAAAGAGCCATGAAAACCAGCCCAGTGAATATGGCGAGATTATTTTGACCTGGGAATGCGTGAGACCTGATCCTCTGTGCCGTCTCCCTTTCAGACGAGACTGCTGACTGGGAGAAGGAGCTTCAGCGGGAGCTGCAGGAGTACGAGGTGGTGGCGGGCTCTGAGAACCGCGATGACAACTGGGACCGGGAGATTGAGGAGATGCTGCAAGCTGAGGGCTAGGTCAGCTGTCCCGGGATGCCCTGTCCCCACCCGCCCCCCCCACAAACCCACCGCAGTGGGGCGTCGCCCCACAGGAAAACAACCTCATCAACAGCGTCCAAGTCAAGCAGTTACGGATGCCCATTTGCCACTGTAGAGCCCGGACCTGGCTGGCGTGGGCTGGAGCCAGAGCTGGCTGACCCGCGGTTGGAACGGAAGCCCCGCCCCCAGAGCTGTCTGTGGCGCGCCACGCCACACAGACGGAGACAACCGCCTGGACCTCCTCCACAGAACAAGACTGAGCGTTTTCTCAAACAGGCGAGAGTCCACATTTCTTTGATCTACCTCTGCTTGTTTGCCGCGGTCAGTGATGACAGCGCACTCCTTCTGTCCTCCTTCCCTGGGGTTAAGCGCCAGCGCCAGTCACGTAGACATAACTGGGCATCTAGACAGCTCCTCCCACAGCCTGTGAGCCAATAAGGGACAGCGCTATAAAAGATCCTGAAATTTAAGCAAACAAGCCTGACTCCAGCCGTACAGTGGAAAAGGGGCATAAGACTCCTCTCTTCGCACTTTCCACAACCTTATGCTCCAGGTCAGGTGATGAGTAGAGGAGCGAACATGTTTTATAATCATTGAATTGTGTAAGTTGATTCAGACACCTTATGAAAACTGTTACTCTGAATACAGCACAATTTACAACGCATTCATTTCTTTCCACACTAGGCAAGAGGGGTATTGATTTTATAATATGTAGATGAAGTGCCATACTGCAAACTAACGCTATGCATATCCTTGTAATTCTGTGAAAAATGCACTATATGATCAAAAGTATCTGGACACCCCTTGGTCTGGGGCTGTTTTTTGTGGTTTGGGCTAGGCCCCTTGGTTCCAGTGAAGGCAAATCTTACTGCTACTGCATACAATCACAATCTAGATGATTCTGTGCTTCCGCAACAGTTTGTGAAAGGCCATTTCCTGTCTCAGCATGACAGTGCCCCTGCACACAGCAAGATCCATATACAAGTGGTTTTGTCGAGAACGGTGAGGGAGAACTTGACTGGCCTGCACAGAGCCCTGACCTCAACCCCATCCAAAATATTTGGGATCAGTTGGAAAGCCAGCTGCGAGCCAGGCCTAATCGCCCAATCAGTGCCCAACCTCACTTATGCCCATAATTTTGAATGAGATATCAGGTGTCCACATACTTTTGGCCATGTAGTGTATAAAACCTGTTATTGTATATGGACACAATGTTCCTATCTCAGTTCTTAGCACTATTAGCATTTTTGTATTTTTGAAATCAAGATATTTTAAAATAAATAAATAGATAAAATGAGGTTGAGGTCCCTGAAACAAAAATCCAGGAAGTCAACTCCACCAGATGTAATGTAAGGGACTACAATCATGCATGTGAATCCTACACAGGCAGCTGCCCCACACCGCAGCTGTTACCATCAACATGGTGTCTCCTAATCTGGACATCTTTTTCACCAACACCGTTCGCATTGCAGCCCTTTAAATCAAGCTCACATCTACATATTAAATTTAACCCCACATTTTGCTGTTTACATATACTTTCGTTCTTTTTGGGGTTTTTTTCTAAGCTCAACACCTTGAAAAATGGATGCAAGTAATAGATTGGTTTTCTCCTCATGTGCAGATCTTACTCTCTTTTTGATTGGTAGATAAGTGACGTGTCTTGGCCAATCACACGACAGGAAAATAATATGCTGCGTGACCAAAGAGAATGGCAACATGTTAGATCACCCTTTCCCCAAATGGTCCCAACAAATCAATCCACATCGACCTGCCTTTACTCCCAATATTTAGAAAAGTTATCGCTATTCTCAGATAATGATGAAGTAACTGCATGGCCAGTGGAGCTTTGCAAAGTCTGTGGATTGGGAAGAACAGAAGAAAAGTTTTATTGTTTGATCCCTGTATGTTACTTCTATGTGTGTCAGTGAGCGACACTGGCTTAATCTGTTTAAATAGAATGGGTGAGGGTGAGTTTTGCATTTCTGTAGCCTTGTATTCATTCTGTGTTCATTCCCCGTTCAAAAAGTTTGGGTGCTGTTGTACTTGTAAACGTGCAATGGGTTCCTCCAACCAGTATTTTAGGTAATATTACCTGTAGATGTATTTGCTATGGACAATCTCAACTGTTAAGTATTTCTCAACTGGTAGTTCGGTGGAATAAGTAAAACCTTCATACGTAATATGGAATATGTAAAAGCTTATGTAGTTCATTTCTGTCACTATTAAAATAAAAATACTGCCTTGGTGTGATACCATCCATCCATCATCTGTACCTGCTTATCCTGGTCAGGGTCGCGGGAGGTACCGGAGCTATACCAGCATGCATTGAGCGAGAGGCAGGAATACGCCCTGGACAGGCTGGTGTGATACCTTTTACTGTCATTTTTATTCCCATTTGGAGTTGCCTCATTTGCTCACATAACTGTACTGGGTGCGATGTAAATGAAATAAGCTTATTAAACACTTCTCCAGAACATTGTTTTCGAGAATGCAAGAATGCATTTAAATTTTCCTCAGATTAACAGGGGTGGTCTGAACAGATGTATGGAGGGGATTTGGGGGAATAGTCTTGGAATTTTTGTAAGGGTCTTTTAAGTATGGGGTTTTTTTTTAAGAAAATGGAGCCTTTAAAAGGAGGTATGGGGGAATACTTTTGGACTTTTTATAACAGTCATTTAAACATAGGGGATTTTTTTTAAGAAAAAGCTTTGATTAGAACAATAAGCCACAGGCAACATTGGCCTTTTTCCCAGAAGTCATTGCTTCCTTCCAATATGGGAATGAGTTTGCCATTCCCAGGCCTTATTTTTTGTGCACATCACGAGCAGAATTAGTTGCTGGGGGGGAAAAAACACCATATATGTTAAAGAAAGAATTGAGTTCAAAAAGTTACAATCGAGAATCAAGCAGTTCAGCTATATCTTCCCAGAATGTTCATGCTAATCTCCCTTGACACCTGTCTGAGGCTCAGCCTCTTCAGGGCAGGTCTACTTGTACTGCTAGCCAGAACTACTCTGCAAGGACTGTCTACTCCTGGGTGTTTTATACTGCCCAGTTCCCAATCCAGCAAGAAGCGAGCATTTCTTCACACACAGTCTTCCTGTAGGTTCCCTTTCAGGGAATTGCCCCCGTACCCCGCCTCCCAACAGAACCCAGCTGTCGGCTGGACTCCCTGTTCTTCCTGCTGTCCAGTCGGGGTTACGACTGGCTGCCTCGCCAGCAGACCACTCCAGTCCATTCAGAATGCTGCTGCTCGGCTGGTGATCAGCCAGAACAATAACGGCCGTCTCAGGGCACTTCACCTTCCACAACCCTGCGCCTGGTTTAGGAGTGAGTCAGATTCAAGACCCTAGGCGCTACCTTAGTGGACCCCTGCCCATTCATAATAAATCATCTGCTTCTACACCCTTATGGAAGGTCTTCACCCCCCCCAATCACAGATTTAGGCTCTTAAAATAAAACTTCTGAATCACGGACCATCACCATGTGCTGACCCAAACACGCATCCGGCCTGATTGAAGGTGAGAGATGCACTGTTTATCACACGCACTCAATACCACCAGGGCCTTCCCATAACACCTGAGCGTTAAAGAGAGCTGCCAATGCCAATGACTGACACTTTCCAAATTGACGTTCTTTGCTCAAACAGCAGAGACTTCTCCTCACCATCCTGTATGCCTCTCTAATACACAGGTCCCCTTGCTAATTAATTTGCCTAATCTGTCATTCTTTTAAAGGTCAGGGTTGTGAAGCGACGAGACAGCCCAAAACCTCACATCGTCTTCAAATATATTACCACGCGTCTTAGTTTGACGTTTCCACGACGTGGAAATTACAATTGACTGCAATGTCTCTTTCTTTACTCTTTTATCATTCAATGTACTTGATTCTTTGAAAACAGTAATTGAGGTGATCTCACAACTTTTAAGGCCAATTTAAAAAGTTGCTAACACGACCAGATAGTGAAATAACGATTATCTGAAAAGCATTAATTCGAAAAAAAGCCTCGTCTGAAATGAGTGCTTATTCAACTAGTCCACAAGATGGCGCTGATTAACAGTTTGTGACCGAAAGAGCTATATTGTACCTGCGTAGCATTTGACCAACGAGTTTTCAGTCGAATATGGACGTGATTGGACACTGTGCTTTCGTGTGACTAATCGGCGCAATTTTTTAATCCTTATTAATAAGCACAACCCAATTAGTGACCGCAGCAGGCCGGGTAGTTTACGGTTGGCCTGCATTATTGTTTAGCTATGAATAGAATTGTAGAAAATCCTGCTGTTAAATACAGTCCGAGGCCGAGCAGCCCAGATAACTGAATATGGTTCCACGCACATTCGCGAGCCAGTGAGCAGAGGAATCTTGCAGTTAAAGGTGGTTCACATCGACAGAATCCAGTTAAAAGGGGTTAAGCATTTAAAATAAAATAAAAATGAAACTTTTGGGCCAGTTCAGGGAATACACGTGCGCTTACCTTACTTGATTGTCCCACAGGTGGTTGTCAAATATTGTAAGGGTGCTCATTATGCATAAGTACTTACGTATTGGCGAATGTTAAATTACTTTAACAGCATTCTTCTGTCATTCCTTAATGAGAGCAGTTTCAATGATTATAATGTATTACAAATATAATTCAATTATAATTATAATTATAATACACTCTGATCCTTGACAAAAAACGTCAGTGAGTGACCAGCAATTACAAAGTATTATGATACTTGACCTTATAGGTTATTATAAAATGTTTTATAATGTGTTAGAATTACTGCCATAAAGCATTATGAGTATTTAAGAGTGCTTATAACTACAATTATATTTGTATTATGAGCAGATTATAATACATTATAAGGATGTTAATAATGCATTATAGACATAGGCCGGCGGCATAGAAGCTGTTACCCCTTGGGAGATGGGATGGGGACAACTATCCTTCTCTCGGCATCATACAGTGAATTATATGCCACCTTGTGCAGTTGCTAGTCTTTGTTGCAGCTGGCATGGTGAGGATCTCTACACTGGGAATCAGTGCTTTTGCAAGATGAAGCACCTGGCAGCCCCCTTTTCACCTGCAGATTTGTCAGCACCCACTGAAAGGCACACCAAGGCTCAAACTCTGCTTGTCAGCACCGTGTGTTGTCCCAAAGCAAACGGAACTTCTTTCTAGCCGGTGCTTTGTTTACTTAATAAGTCCAGGCTGGTATGGCTGGCGGTAGATTTGTGTTTCAGATTCGGTTCTTCCCTCCTGTCCTACCCTTGAACCCTCTTGTCAGCTCAGATTGCTTAATGGCACACAGAGCACGAGTCAGTCACGGTCTTTATAATTAAGCTTAAGATTTTTAGATATTTAAGATAATTGAATTTGAGCTTGAATTCTTCTAGATTTAAAACTAGGTTTGTGAGACCTCCGCAGAAATACTTTACATGCCATTTTTAAATGCCCAGTTGTCACAAGTCTTAGTTCAGATAGACAATTGTAATTGATGTCATTTTAATTGTAATAATTAAATAATTTAAATCCCAAAAACAAATTTGGGATAATAAAAATATGTTTAAATTATTATAGTTAGTTGGACATTCACTGTCCAAATATTTTTTTAGTTAACATCAGTTGCAAACTGTTCTATTTGCCAGTAATTGGTGTTACAATACAGCTAAGATTCACTAAAAGCAACATTTCGCCAGTATGAGACATGGTTTAGTGAAGAATGTAATAACTGGAGTTCACAATATGGAGATCGAACTAAATAATGTGTGCATTGTAGCAAACCTAAAAAAAGTGCCCTCTACACAATAACAGAATCTGGTGCCAAAAGCCTGAAAATCAAAAAGGCTACATGTAGGTACTTTATTGAGGAATGCTGTGTTATTTGATAAATCCATTCCTTGACCATGTGTCCAGATATGTCTCTGGGGATACAGTTTAATACAGGTGCAGATTAGAGACAAGGTGCCAAAGGACAAAGACATTTTTTGTCAAATTAACGAAAAGCCATACACTGGGTGCGCATGTTAGCAAGTGGGAGGTCTTTTGCGTAACTTTGGTCCTGTGGATGGGGGGAGGGGGGTAGGGCTACCTACTTAGGGAGGGTCTGTGGCTCATTAGGTGTAGATCGTTTGCAGGTATGTTTAGCCTGCGCTGGATCGCAGAGCTCCTGTGTGACGTGCGTCACTCAGTGCTGGAAAGGGTCCAAGTGAAAGCATTCCTAAGGCATCCTCAGGCCTGAGATTTCTGACCTGCAGAACAGCACATCCCCCCCCCCCCCCTCCCCCGTCCGTCCGTCTACTCAGCACAAGAGATGAACCAAAGTCTGAGTTGCCCTAATGGCTCATTGAGCTATAGTTTAAGAAAACTGGTCGCCACCAGGGTGATTAGAAGTTACAAACAAAGGCAGCCACAAGCTAGGTCCATCACTGATTGCACAAGGACTGAAAGATGCTGTCTACATTACAAAAGTATAGTGCACTGTCAGGTTTTTTTTATGTCTCAAAAATATTTCAAAATGTTTTAATTTTTATCTTAGTTTTTATAGTGGACTCTTTGTTGTAATTTTGTCTAGTATATGACACTGGACCAATCAAGTCCATGTAATTCAGTGCGTGCATTGACTTTCTAGAGGAGCTAAATAAATCGGAATATAAACCCGAGTCCGTCTGGCCCATGGAAAAGTCCGCCAGCAGTAGTAAGTTTCGGGTAGAGTCGTCACATTTCCTGCCATCTTGAAAACCGCAGTGGTAATACTGGAGAACGTTGCAACATGCAAAGCTATAGATCCTCCCACATGCACAGGAGCCCATGGGGGAGCCACGCCCTGTGTGGTATGAGCGATCACATCTCTGTGGTGTGGTATTCACGCACTTTAGTTAAGGAGCCTTGTTAACCAGTCTTCTGGTGTATTTTCAGAACTATCAACAAGAGTGATTCTGCACCTAAGTAACATTCGCCCCATTAACGTCTGGTAAAGCCAAAGCTAAATTGCAGAGATTTTACTGACATTCCGGTTTATAGTTGTGTCTGTGTGCTCAATCTCATTTGGAAATCCTTCCCGTGCCGTAAGCGCATTAAAACCGCTGGGTCAGCTTGTTGGGGGTTGCGCTAAATGGAGGTCTGTCTGTTAGAGACAATCCTATTACGGACACTGTGTTCGTGAGCATCATCCTCGCCTCCGCACGCCGTAAGAGCTTATATTTAATGTTACTGTTTGATGCAACGTGGGCTACAACGTAGAAAGTCACTATATAAACCCAGATTGACGTCCTTACGTTGCAGACGCTGTTCGTGAAAGCCTATTGTGGAAACTAAGTAACAATAGTTAAATAATAGGCCTAAATTCCGTGACAATCTAAATAAATAATAATATTTATTGTTCTGACGTTAAACGGAAAGTAACCATCGACTTTTAACGTTATTGACTAAAACCAGGTAATTGGTTTCAGGGCACATAAAACACAACTGTCAGATCAAATCTCCTGAATTCAGTTACCTGTTGTTAGGCAATGTTTAAGGTTTCTTCACAACTTGCGATCTTGCGCCAGTATAAACCCATATTTATGTGGGTCATTATAAATGGAAAACGCGGAAATATGCGGTGGGTAGTTGCTTGCGAGCTACGCTTGACAATCCAGAGCTTGTCGGTTTTATTCTCAGGCACTTCTATTTGTATGAAGGCTGGCGTGTGAAATATACTGTAAGTTGCGCATCCTGTACCATCCCCAATTGGTGTGTGTGTGTGTGTGTGTGTGTGCGTGTGTGCGTGTGGAAAGGAAATATATAGTGCAACTCTCAAAGGTTTTTTTTTTTTCTTCAAAATTTTAAGTCAGAGTTCTAGAACTCCATTAGAATGTTCTTTTAAGAACATTCTAATCCCATATTTGTGATCTTACACCTTAAATGGTTAATTATGTTTTAGCTAAAACAATGCATTGAGCATTGCTTTAGCTTAGAAAAGTCGAACAAAGACAAGTACCCGTCCGCTCTTTATGATGGAAATATTTTCTTCACTTTCTTTAGAAATAAGTTAAAAGTGGCCCTTTTCCACACACAGACTATCGTTTTGCATCAGCAAGCAAATGGTACGACACGGAACGCTCCAGTTCGTTCGCCAGATCCCTCCCTCGTTCGCTCACGTGCCCGAGATCTCTCTCGCTCGCTCTCCCTCGCTCTCTCGCTCTTGTTTTGTTTTACACGTCCGTGGAGCGAAGCGTGCTGGAGGTTTATGGTAATTGCGGTTCCCCGACTGGCCTTCTGGGTAGCGTCGGTGAGTGGGAGCGAATTGCTCTCAGCTCTCAGTCGCCGCGGCACGCACGGAGGCAGCAGTTGGTGTCTTGAACGGCACAGAGAGACAGTGACGGAACTGGAGCCACGGGGAAAGGAAATAAAGAGAGAAAAAACGCATAACCTTTAAAATAAAATAAAAATAGAACATATAAATAAATAATGAAAATGTTAAGATGGATATCATACATTTCGAAATAATTTCTATAGGAAGTGTGTGTCCACGAGCTGTATTTTGAAGCGGTGTGTGCGGTGACCCAACATGGCGCTGCGAGGCATAACCAGACTGAATTAATTCCTGGAGTCCGAGGACCGTCGCCACCTGTACCTTTGTACAATACGAGAAGATCTAACCTCGCTTTTGGACCAAGGAATATATCTGCTCGGATCTTTAACATACACTTGGAATTCTGAGGATGTCTTTATACAACTTTTGCTTTGCACATTGTATTTTTATCCAACTGGAAATTCACTCCGAGTTTCTTTGGATCGCTATAAAAGTTCTGACTGCCTTCAGCAAAACGTGTGAGGAACAATTATAAATACATTAAAGATCAGTTTGGTAAAAAATACAGTAGGCTAAGCCACGTTTTATTTCGGGCACCGTTGTTCGGATCCAGACGGTGGGCAGAGTTTTCACGGAGATGTTTGCGCTTCTGTGAAACATAAACAGGATAGTGTCTGGTTTGAACTGTTCAATTCGGAAACTTCAAACGGGGAAAAGCAGACGAGAATCGCAAGACAAGATTTGATTCTATAGAGATAATTTCTTGAATTTCTTTCTAGGTAAGTAAATGTTTCGTTCAATTTTTATATTTATTTGTGCCGTTTTCTTTCGTATTTCTGTATCCCGACACCACGCAGTTGTAACTGCTATTGGTTATAATTTCACGTATTCGATTGGGGAAAAAACGATATTTTGTTGTCTTTGTAGGTTTGTCTTTGTTGTCCCTGGGTGAATTGGGGTGTTTTATTCCAGGATCAGTAAAAGGTGTCTGTTGCTTATAGCTTACTGTCTGCGTTAAAGTCGCGGTATCGTGTTCGGATACCGGATAGAAAACTACAGAAAATGGGTGTCTTTGTGCTTTTCGGTGTGGTAATGTCTTAAGGTTGATAAATTACTCAATTCGCTCTGAACTGGCGACACCCTTACTGCCAGTAATGATTAATTTCCAACGCTGTGAAGGGGCTTCCCAGTTAGCGGAACAATTTTACGCTCGTTGAGATTCCGTAGCGAGCTAAAAACCAAAGAAGATTAGGTTTTAAATGAACTGTTTCTGCCACTTCTGTACGTCTGAAATGCGGCTGGTGTTGCTGTTGCCGTAAAGAATGGGAGACGCTACCCGATATTTCAGTCATTTATATTCCTGAAGAATATACAAGTTACTCTGTCCCAAAAAAAAAAAAAAAAAAAAAAACACACGAGGCAACGGATTTGTGCCTCGCCCTCTCTCCGATTATTGTAGACTGTTTACGAATAGGCTACGAATGTACAGTTCAACATGCTAGAGGTCATCCCCTGACTGCTTGTCTGCGTGTGTGTGTGGGAGGGGAAAGGGTGCGGATGTATTCCTCGTGGGGTAAAGTGAAAGATACGAACGAGATATAGAGACTGCGGCAGAGATGCGATCCTTCTGTACTGATAGCCTGCATGCAAGGGCCATTTCCTTCCAACCGAACGGAAAGGTTCGTGCCGGTCTAAGTCAAACTGCAAGAAATATCTTAGTGCGTGACGCATGTGATTCAGATATAGCCACCTGTAGTTATGGGAATGGAGCCCACATGTTGTCTTCTGTCCTGAATAAAGAGGAATGAATAATCGGCTACTGGTCGGTTTACTTTCATAATTTAACTTAGTTCTAAAAAGATGCGCTGGGAAGCGTGCGGGCTTCCCGGCATCGACGAATTTAAGATAACGAGGAAGTAGGATCATCTCTGCATAGATGAGTCAAAACTCATCCAGTAACGGAATTGAACCAATATTTAAGGCTAAATCGTGGACAAAGATACTAAGCTGCCACTTTCTATTTAGTTGGATTTTCTTTAAGCAATCCAATGGAGAACACCCCTGCCTGGCTTATTCTGAACCTATGCCAGGATATATGAAACATTGAGCGATGTATAGTTGACAAGGTGTCGCGCAAAAAAACTGGATTGTCAAAAAAAAGAACATTCTGACGAAGCACAGCGTCTTGGTCTAGTCTCGTTGGTTTTAACCATTTATATACGTAATTGCGTTATTTACAATACATAGCCTAAAGCTGGGTGAGAGCTTCCAACATGCAAAACAACATGGACATACGAGGTTTTAACAAGGTAGCCTACCAACGAGTTATATAGGCTAACTGCAGCACCATAAAAAGGTCGAGAAGTTTAAGCAGTTGTCATTTTTATGGTAAAGATCATCAATTGGATTTTGGAGGTTTAACTGAAGTTTGCGCAACGAAAGACACATTTATTCGAATGTGTTGTTTTACAGGTAATGATGATCATGAAGGGAAAAATGAAATGTATTTTTGCTATAAAGACATTAATTGGTCGATATAAATAGATAGCTACAATAGTATGCAACACGTTATATTAACCCGCAACCCGCAACTCTTTTCAAACCAACAATAGCAACTGTAAGTGAATAACCATCATGCTCATGCTTACGGTTCATTTCGGAAAGCTTTTCAACAACATTTTAGAGGAAACGCAGCGCCCCACCCGTTCTACAATCAATTGTAAGGCCTTTAAGGCGTGAGGCGTAATAAATCAATTTTAATTACGTTAATTCGGTCCGCTGACAGCGTGCAGCTCTGCTTATCTGCAGCTGTAACCTTCGAATCGCACGTGACAGGAAGCGCTGGTATTAAACAAAGTGCGATGAAACCCACGGGAATAGTGTCGGTCTAGTTCGTTTTACTGACAGTATTTACAAATAATGCTCGTATGCAAATTGTTGTCGTTTACGTGTGTGAGAAATGTTTGTGTCTCCATCCCTGTTATTCTTGTTTAGTTAGGTGCCGGACGCCAAGCAAAATAATCAAATCAGTGCTCTACTGAGAGAAAGTGGGCACTTATCCAGCGAGCCTAACGAAGGGGTCCGGAGAAATTGACGTTGAATAATGCCTGGTCACAGTATTTGAGACCAACGTTTTGGGCAGTGCGATCTGCTCCTCAGTCACATCTGGATAAGTACCAGGAGTTCGCAGTCAGCGGTCCACACAAGTTGCTTGAAGCTAAGGTGTCTACAGTCACGTAGTAGACTAGGGAGCCGCAAAATAGGAGAACATTACGCCATTGACGGGTGGGTTATTGTATCAAAATATACATGTACCGTCAGTTGTCACTGTACAAGTAGCCTCCCTCTCTTTTCTGGATGTATTCGTTCTTCACTTGTATCACGAGACGACTGTTTTCCGTTCAGCGCAGACGTGGTCCCCCAGACGTGGTCTAGCCTAACCAGTGTGAACTGTCGTGAGATTAACCGTTTTATCATCCAGACTGATTTGTTACTCCGGCGCTGCCAGGATGTCTAGGAAAATAATGCAGAGGGATCCTCGGAGCCCGCGAAATGAAGGCTGTGTTTCGCTCCTGGCCATCTCTCTAGCTAAATTGGGTTCTGTGCTGTTTAGTGTTAACTTTTATTCTTGTGGGGTGTCTCAGTTTAATTCATGAATTTTGCTGAAAACAATATTGCCAAGGGCATCTTTTGCATAAATAAATCTGCTGTTGCAAGTCGTTAACAAACTTAATTTGATTGCGGCTCTTGACTATTCACTGGCCATTCCCGCTTTGAACATATTTTCCATACACTCTACAGCCAAATCTCTGGCTTTCCTCGTGCGAAGTCTAGAAAGAATCGGTTAGGTTACACTCGATTTCATATATTTGAATTAGCAAATTCAAATGATTTAACTTCATGCAATCCGCGCAACAAGAGAAATCGGCCTAATTGCATAAGGCAGTTTGGAGTCTGTGAGGATGGATTTAAATTTGTCGTAACATGTAACCAGAGGAAGGTTTGCTCTGGAGTGCATCTTGAAACGCTGACCGCCAAACGCCGCGAAGGATCAGGATTTTCTTAGATTCGTTCGTCTTCACGCTTTGGTCCACTCGCCATATTAGCATGTAAACAGTTTAGGGTCATTGTTCTACATTTGATGTCCCCAGTATATATCCGACAATCCCCCTGTTGTGCCGTGTGGCGACGTCGAAATGTTAATCTGCTGCGGGAGGGGGTAATTATGCCGTTACTTACCCTGAAACAATCGAGCGGTATTATATGGGCTTAAATAGTTTGAAATCGTATAGTGCCCGCGTAAAAGGCGTAATTTGGAATGCATGTAAAAAAAAAAAAAAAAAGTAATTGACGAACATTTTATACATGTAATGGTCGGTTTCCACCACCGAGTATATTATTTAATATTTAAACAATTTAGACATTGTAATTTTATTTGTAGGCCTGCTTAGACACTAAAAGCTATATGAATAAATATATAACACACCTACGCATAATCAGTCATTTTTTGGAACAATGGGACATGCCTATAAAGAAAGGTCTAACGTGTTAACACTTTCCTCGCTGATTTAGCCTAACTGTTGACAAATCTTACTATCACCTGTCCGTGGAGTGTTTTTAGGAAAATAGTAATGATGGAAATCCTTGTTGTAGTAGTGCGCCATTTGATTAATATAAAGAATCAGGCTCCAAGATGGGTTCACTGTCGGCTATACATTTAGACTTAATTGTGATGGCAGATATGTATTCTGCCAAGTTAGGTGTTGATGGGGGAAACCCCGTATTTATTTATATATTCATTTGTTTGTTTAAAAACGCCCTATATTTTATTTTATAGGCCTATTTTTTCTCGCGCTATAACAAATTTGTTTAGAAAATAAGAACAAGCTAGGAGAAAATTGACATAAACAGAGTCCGTTTATTTATTTTTGCACCCCTAACTTATGTCTTCATTGAATCGGCGTCTGGCGCCGGGATTCTATGTTACCTGCACCTGACGCGGCCTGATTCGGGAGATCATTCGTGCTCTGTGCATAGGAGTTTATGTGGGTAGAAAACACTTCGTCCGTTTTACGCGTAATATGGCCAACGAAGTGTGTTGGAATACAAATAAACGTATGTGGCAGCGAGATGAAGAGATCGGGTTTCAGAGTTGGCCCCCAGAGGAGACGCCATTGTTTGGCTGAAGTTGCGCTCGGTCCAAGCCTCCGCCGGGACGGCGGCCCTGAAATATGAGAGCTCTTTTCTCTGCTTCAGAAAGCCTTTGTGTCGCAGGAGCCCCGCGTGCACGGATCGCTGCGCTCTCATTAGAACTTGTCTCTGCCTATGCTCTGGCATTGTTTTCTTAACGCCGAGTTTTCACCCACAACACGAGACCGGAACCTGCACACCTTAAAGTATTGGAACAGGCAGACAACATTTCTCCTTATAAATGACCATTTAGGTTGACCTACAGTAATTACGTAAATGTGCTTAAACGACCACCTTCACAGAAAAAATAGAAAATGCGTTATTTTTCAGGAGCCTCTCTCGAAATAGACGTGACACTACATTCTTATAGCCTACAATCATTTATATTCTTGTCACCGTTTTCAGCAACGTAACATAATTCCATTGTGCATTGCTGCCTTTCTCCTATCATCCCCTTCAATTCGGTGGGGTTGATATCGACACCTTTAGCTCAATTTCCACAAGCTCTGAACTGAGTCGTATAGTTTTATGTTACCACCTCGGGCTTTGACTTAAGATGAAATGCCACAGAAACAATCTCTTCACATTATGCACGGAATGGATTGGAATGCATGCAAAAGACCACTTAATCTTACCCATTTAGAGTAGCCTACCAGCTTTATGTCTGTTAAACTACCCAGTCGCTCACCATCTCGTGGAACACGGTGTCGCGCACTCGGCTTTAGTGTTCATGACTCGAAATGACAGTCAAAATGACACTGTGCGACTTGTTACGTTTCATTTGCAGACTTCATAGTTGCCTACTCGTGTACAAGACTACATGCGCCAGCTCCAAAAGGTTTAAATGCTTTTAAAAGTAGGTTTTGTTGTTTTGAACGAAAGGAGATCACCCCAGGCTAAGCGCATGGGCTGGTAGAGGAGCTGCACCCATTAATAGGGCACAAACAAATACTTCAAAGCAAGTTTTTGATTTTGGCAGGCGGCATCACAAACGGCGCGGACGTCCCCGACTTCTCATTTGGGCTCTTCTGTGATATAAAGAATATTTTATGTCTTTTTATTTTTGGCTCAGAATGAATGGGCGAACTCAGCTGCGGTCGTCCGGTAACAATACGAGTCGCACAATGTTCCCGTTGTTTCCATGTAGTCAAGGATTGTTCCGCCAACTTGCACGCGCTATGTGGTTAGGGGAGGGAGCGGGGCCTGTTTACCGCTAGAGCAAATAAAGCGACAGCTGTTAGGGTTGTCCGCTCCGCTCGCTGCGTCTTTCGTTTCTCATCTCCCCAGTACTGCCTCGTCCCTCACAGCGACGACATGCACACAATGCCTTCAGTATTAGGTTTAGGATTTACCTAGATGTATGGCACATATACTTCTATTGCGATAATATCTTAGTGTAATAACCACATGCGATAACAGATTTTTGAGAACCTCTGGGTAATATTATCTGAAGTTGGAATGGTCATAACCGTGTGATAAATGTGCACAAACCAATGCCCGTCTATCACATCTCGCCTTATCGGTGAGGAATACAGTCGCTTTGGATCATCGCGCCACTGGGCATTATATCTCAGTAGAGAGTGGTATTTAATATTAGCTGAGTATTTAAGCCAATGGTATCTCGATTGCATTGTTATCCTCCTCTACGGAACGTAACTGTCATTAAATTATTCACTGAAATGGTTGTTTGCTTTAGTCACCATGAAATTGTTATGATGTGGCGCAGAGTATAGCTATATCCTTTTACAGTGATGTTACAGCGAACGAAACATAGTGTCAGCTATTGGTGGGAAATGGAAATGAATTAATGGTAATGCTGCAGAATTATTAAGTTTTACGTTTTGGTCAGTGGATACCATACGTATGTATCCCAACACAGTCCGTTTGCTGTGTAACTAAGTATTCACAGATAGGTCCGCTTACGAAACACGTGGGAGGGAGGAAACCGCTTTGATTCGAGCCATCCGCATATGTTATTGTGCAAAGCTCCGCATCTCTGGAAAAGCTGCTACGCCTTCCTTTCACGTGCAATTATACCAACCCAATTCTGTTATCGATAACCTATGTTTGGCAGCACGCCTCCTTTTCGTGTCTGTAGCAATGCCTTTATTTAATTATCTATTTTAATAAGCCCTTAGCCTAATTTTTATTTTGTCACTTCTGATTCAAAATCACGCTTCCCTTAGGGCGGTCGTTTGCAATCTTACACTTGATTTAGGCTTCTGCCAGGCAGGCTAAATTTCATTGTAGGCCTAAGCGTATTTTGTTTCAGTGCCCGTTATAAATTCGTATGAACTATAATCCCATTACTCACTGTGTCCAGGAAACAAAGCGGTTGCCCTGGTCACGAAACGTCAGCTTCAGATGACAGCCAGAAGTGCCGCATAATTGATTTGGTAACAGTGTCGATCGATAATCACGTGGGAATTTGTTCCCTAAGTAGCCCATGTTAAATTTCCCTCGGCGGTTAAGTGTGAAACGTAGCGGCATCTCCCCGTACGTCTGGCCTCTGTCCGTTTATCTTCCGAATCCTATGTCTTTAAAATGGCGCAGACATGCTGCATCCAAGCAACAGAGCCGCAGAGTAGGATAGAAGTTCCTTTGTAATCTGTGTGCAGGGCGGATAACTGCCATTTCAACGACCCATTCCTAATTTGGAGTCGCGGTTACTGTGTGGTGCCAGTTTTGACAGTCCCATGCCGCTAGTGTTAAGTGAAGACAGTTGGAATCGTGCCTCCCATTCGCACACGCGAACAGACCACGGCCAGACCCGCTCATTCTATACGAAGCTTGTGTAGGTTTAATTTAACATAGCCTACCGAAAAACGGAATCGACTATAACAGTGTAAACATGAAAGTGCCAGTGAAATTTCCATATCGCCTAGTTTACTGACTACATTTTAGAATATTTAATTTTCGAAAGGTCAAGAAAGCGATAGGCTACTGAAAGTGGAAAGTAGAATAACGAAGGTGTCCATCTTTTGATTTAGCCCATATCAAGCGTAAAGTAGCCTATAACCTACCATTTAAGCACAAATTCCACTTGCCATGTCCGAAACTTTCCGAAACAGTTTTTAATTGAACAGCGAATTGTTTATATTATTTGACTTTATTAAATTCACGTGATAAAATCGATATATTTTTTTGTTTGTTGTTTGTATTGATTGTTCACGTCCACTATGAAGGTTTTTGTTATTTCAGTGGATCGACATTAGCCTACACTGAGCGATTCGAAATTGGATGCAGGGTCGTTACACGTTTTTTTTTTTCTTTTTCTTTTTGAGGTCTTAAGAGAATGAAATCTACAAATAATGCAATTAAGAAACGCCACCTAAAGATTACAACATGGTTTTATAACGGTAATCTACAGGATTAGAGTTGCGGGCGCGTACCAGTCTCTTAAAAATCTTTATCCAGACATTATCGTTAAGTCTTTAGAAGTTCTGGCACAGAATGCGATTTCCCTTTGTTGTAGAGATCAAACTAAATAACGAAGGAAGATGAATAGGCTATTTGTTTTAGCACTGTGATCGTTACATGCTCTATCTGAGTTGTTAAATGAACCGTGGGCCTGATACAATTTAATGCTTGTGCCAGTTCCACTCTCTTAGTGATGTAGCGCAATCTGTGATGGTCTCTTGAATATTGTGTCTTTATATAGTTAACTGCTTTCACGAAGATGGGACTGTCCCTGTGTTCTATTAAATGAAAATAAATAGGCATTTTGAGGTGTCCGTGTGGCACCTGTGAATGGTTTAACCCTGTAAAAGTAAAGGAGTAGCAATTTAAGACTTGTTTAGAGCTATGGGGTGTAGGCCTATTTAGGCCTATCTTTTTCACTGTAGTTGGAATAAGGCTACGTGTTATTCTGGACCAGGGCTGCTCAACCCTCTTCCTGGAGGTCTACCGTCCTGTATGTTTTCATTGTAACCCTAACAAATCAATTACATCTCATTCAACAGCTAGAGTTCTTGTTGAGCTGCTAATTAGTAAAATCAGGTGTGTCTAAATAGGGTTTAAATGAAAACCTACAGGACCGTAGGTCTCCAGGAACTGGGTTGGACAGAGCTGTTCTAGATGTCGTCTTTTGTTCTTGTGTTGTAGACAGGCTAGTTTTAAATGTCTTAGCCAGTGGTTGACTTAAAATTACCAAGTGCCCTCCAAGAGGTTCTAATTGTGTTGCATACCAAGCTAGGCTAGCGAATACTTGAGAAGGGATGTGGCTATTTGCACAGGTAGAAAATCCAGGTTCAGAAAGTAAGTCCTTGACAGTATTTCTTCTGTCTTGAGTTTGAACTAATTAGTTAAATCAGCTGCCTGAGTTCATGGATGCAGGGAACATATGGCAGGACTTTTACTTTCGGACCCCTTACTTTCTCTGTTGGTGTGCGAGCAAAACATTGGATCACATTGATTAGACGTCTGGTAGCACACACGTGAAGTCAAAGTTGCTTCAATATTTACACTATTTTTACCTATGAAACCTGTTAATTATTGGAAAGAAATGCTTAGAGTTTATATATTAGTGAGGAATATTGCAGTAGTGCGTATATTTGCCGAGTATTTGTATAGACGGTTGTTTTGGCATGAAAGCCTTGGGCACACTTGTTGTCCTAATGTTTTTTTCCAATCCTGCGGACGACTTCGCTCTGTATCTTTAAGAAAAAGACGAGCGCCGTGCATAAGGCTGGCCGTGTGCCAGAGACGAGAAAGCGAGAGGGCGCCAAAACGCGGATCCCAAGCTGATACGGTGGAGTTATCTTGATCGCGCGCTTCCTCCCTCCCCCCCTTCAGTCTGGTGACGAACTCCCGAACGCTGGAGGCAAACTCCACACCTTGGGGAGCCCATTATTATTGTGTGCAAATGTGGGTCTTGCCTGTCTTCTGATACATACATCCCCACCATGTTCTTCTCGTTAATGCAGCATACGCGGTAAATGTCATTACCCGTGTTTTGACACCAGAATTACTGCGAATTACGGTCGCCTGCAGTGTCCTTTAACACCTCTATAATTTATATGGGCAATTGCGCAAAATAAAAGGAAACTAGCCATCTTGTTAGAGTGCGTATAGTAGGTATGGATGAATGATTTAAACCTCTCGTAACTTGAATGTGATCAGTTATTACATTGGATATTGATTTGGAATGAATGTGCGTGCGTGCGTTTTTTCGCGTGAGGATTGTGCAAGAGAACTAAGGATAATTGGTTCGTCTTTTGATATTATATTGACCCTAACAGTTTATTGACGTCATAAATCAGTTAGTAAACGAATAGCTTTATATGTGATAGCAATTTTCGGATGATTGGACTGTAAGTGAATGAACGTGCCACTATTTACATGGGCTATATGGATACACGATCTCGTTGCCCCACGCTTCCCCTTCTCTTCGCTGTGAGGTATAGTCTAGGACATGGGACGCAGCAGGTGGCGCGAGCTAACGCGCGTGCAGTAGCCAGTAATCTCCAGTCTGGGATTGATCGTTTACACTCAATGCTTCAAAAGCAATAGTGGTGCGGAATACCCTGCGAAATAGGACAGAGCGACCAATGTTTCTCAGTTGTATAGCTATATCTTCGTTTAGGGTTTAAAATAATTATTGTTAATTTTTGTTTTGCTCGGAGGAATGATTTATGCATGGTTGCCTCTCGTCTATTTAGATAGATAAAGGTCAGCGAGTTGGTCCGCTGCTTGAAGGGAAATTATCACTGGCGCCTGTTTGTTCAGTAGACCTCCGCTTTGAAACAGTTCACATTAAGTTCAATGAACGATAAACTAACTACAAAGATCAGGAAGCGAAAGTAGCCTAAGATGGGACCAGTTCGTTATGCTGTATTCACATGCAGCCGCGTTTTGCCATTTGTTTGAATAAATTCACATCTGACCCGTGTTGATTTTTCTCAAAGCTTTAGCTCTGGCAATAGACGTTATACTTTTTGTGTTTTTTTTCTCCCTTAAGTGTCAAGGCCAGCACTTTCTGAAATATAAGAAAACGGCTTCCTTGTTGCACTTGTTTAGAACGTGATAACGCCAACGTAGTCCGTTGCGCAAACAGGTTTTAGTTGCTGACATGAAAGGAAGGTTTTGCTCAAGTTCCTTCTAGTAAGTTCAAAGCCACCGACGCCGTCGCCTGAACTGGAGCCTCTGGGTTATTGGGCGTTTCGGTTACTGTCGAACGTCACAGCCTCGGGGCATTGTAAATCCGTTGAGAGGGATTTCAGCAGCGGGGAACGGTAAAACCCTACTTACGGGAGGTGCCACTGCCTTCGTCACGCAAAAGGAGATGAATAGTATGTAGAGCAGCACAGATAAGTTTGACACATGTCCGTTAAAAAACATTTTAAGTGCAAAATTGTTCATGCTACTCTTGCAGGTTTTACTAATCTGAATAAAATCTGCAAATCTACCCGTGCGAAATTGTGTCTTAACCCAGTTATTAGTCTCAATTTAAGAAACGGAATAAACTCTTATAGCTCAATGAACAATAAACTGAAGAGTTTAAATCAAAATTTAAAAGCCAAAAAATAACTGAACCTATTGAGTTGGCTTACTCAAATGGGGCAAGACAATGTGTTTTCTCAAACCATATGAGTAAACTGAATTTTTGGATTTGTACCTACAGTATATGTCGAAAATCTTCCACCCTCTCATTTTGCTGGGACATCTGGTAATTAGTATTAGAAATTGAGATTTGCAAATGGATAATCCAGTAGGTTTGCATGTGTATTGAGGCTGACAAGGTTTTCGTTTGTCGTGGGTATGTTGTCGTAGCTGGTTGTCATTGAATCTCTGGGTCAATATATGTTCACATGTAAAACCTATCAGAGAGCAGTCCAGAGACTTCTAAGCCGCATTATGTATTCCTCTGATTTGACTCTCTTTCAGAAGCGATCTTTGGAATTAAGCAGCCATTAGTGAGAAGTCATGCTATCTGCTACTCCCTTGTATGGAACCCTTCCAAACTGGATGAGCAATGAGAGAGTTCACATTGCTGGCATTAATGAAGAAAGGTCAGTTTTACATCTGCTTTTCTATATATAATTAGATATAATGTAATTATTACGAGTGCTGTTATGAATATGTGATCATGAAAACAATTGTAATTTAATATTACAGGGATTGTGATTATATGAGGATAAAGCTAATATGAATGACTTGATAGTACACAACTTGCGATGTTAAATTGCTTGCTTCACGGTGTGTTTGACAATGGTGGTCGACAGTCTCTCTCTGAAAAAGCGCGTCAGTCTGGCCACGCGGTGTCATTTCCCAGGGGTACCTAGTTAAGCCACATCCACACCAGAGTATCCAGATGGTGCCGTGCGGTCGCGTGCTTTGAGGTGGACTCTTCTCTTGTTTTTCTCATGCCGTGGAAAATTGGACACGCGGAAGAACGTGTCTGGCAATCGTTTGCAAATAGGCAGCGTAGGCTTGAAGCCTGTTTTTGAAATAAATCGCAGCGATGCGTTAACGATCCTCGGGTGGTTTAGAACTTAGTTGTCTATTTCTACCATAACGGCTAACTAACCACCCCCCTCCCCCGTCATGTCTGGATTCGACTGTGCTCTGTGCAAAATTACTTCCTGTCAGCCCGGGATAAGCGCAGCGCACTACGCTATGGGAGAGCTGTTTCGTAACCCTCCAGTCCAAAGGCAGCAGCGTTCAGCTCCTTCAGGCTGGTCTGTGTGGATCCATAAGAGATGGGAGTGATTCCAAACGCAGGAGATTAATGGACTCCAGGCCAGTCGTAATAAAAGTGGCTTGCCGGAATTTAGAGTTGCTGGTAGCGGCAAAACAACCATTATCTTTCCTGAAGAGGAACGTTTTAACCGTAGTTGTTTTTTTTTTTTTTTTTAAATCTCGCCTTAACTCCTGGCACTCCCCTCCTCCACAGAACAGTCAAATGAGCTTCTCTTGAACGCAACTATTTACCTCTGAAGATCAGTGTGCCTACTGCACCATCACTCTCAAGAACACTTGTTAATCCACAATCTTAAGGAGAAAATATTTTTACTGGCTAGGGAAGTCAAGGTGGAACACCTCTTGTGCCCAGTTTTTGATCAATGTTGCCTGCTGATGCCAAAATGGCTGTATTTATAGCTCGATTTCAGGCACCGCACATATCAATATACAGCATAGTAGCCTTATACGTGATAGCATGGCCTGCCTCGTACTGGATATATTAAGGCTGACTGTCCTTGGCTGTCTGGCTTTTAAAGGTGGTGGGCTGCATTTTTTGCATCTTCCTTCCGGCTCTCCCAACCTCAAGACCTACAGTATCCCTGCTTGCTTGTCTCACGACAATTGTTGTGTGGGTGCATATTCCAAAGGCATGATGGCAGTGAAAGGCAATGAGCACTGAACCATTGTAAGAATGTTACTTCCTTCATCTGAGTTTGGTTTCTGGGGCTGCTAAGGCTTTGGTGGCTCTCCGTTGCCTTGGTTTTTGGCGGCGTAGTTTGTGGAAATATCCGACAGCCTATAACCACCTTGAGGCCCCGTTGCTGACGCGTCCCTCCGCCCAGACGGCTCTTCTTCAGCCCCGTGCATTTTAATACGTACGCGGCTCTCTGGATGACAAACTAGACCCACAAACACGGCTATTTGTTTCCATTGTTTGCTAACAAACAATAATGGTCTCGTGGAAATCCAGATAACTGCCCGTTCATTGAAAGCGGGATTAGGTTTTTTTTTTTTTTTTCCTCCTTCTCGTGGCGGAGCGAGGCATTTCTCCTCCATCACGGGGGGTAAACGGCCCTCACCCGAATGGCTGGTGGTGTATAATCTTTCCCTCTCGCTGCCGGGCCGTCTGAATGCGAGAGGTCAAGGAGGCTGCTGCAAATGAGCGCGTAGGACGCCATTCAGCGGGGCGCCTCGCCACAATGAGCACGTTCACTCCCTCAGGCGTGCGGGGGGGGGGGATTAGGGGAGGGGGGGGTCACTGTGGAATGGGCAGGGAGGGAGGGAGGGGAGCGGGCTTTGCTGCCTTGCTTTTCATTTCCAAGGGGTTAGGGGGAGGGGGGTGGTTTTATATTAAGAGGCGGGGGGCGGGGGGAGGGGGGGGTTTAAGTGGGTGGTGTGATGGGTGTGTGGCCCCTCCTCCTCCCCAGCTAGCCGCGCGCTGGCGGTGAGCGGCGCGGCGTCTGAAGATAAGGGCAGGGCTGCTTTATTGAAATCCCGGAGCCGTACGCCCGTCAGTGAGGGCAGGCTCCGCGCGGCGGCGGCCCCGGCGGCGGCTTCCCTTACGTCGGGTCCCAGCCGCGAGCCGCCTGGCGGAGCCCCGCGCGTCTGGCTCCGCGGCGTAATGATGGAAATTTTCCCTCTGGCGGATGACAGCCATTTTGGCCGCGGGAGTGTGAGATCCGCCGCCAAGGTGTTCCTTATCGCTGGCTCGGCTGTGCGATAACAAGCCACAGTGCGCTGCCCCGGGGGGAGAGAGCGTGTGTGTGTGTGCGTGTGTGTGTGTGTGTGTGTGTCTCTGGGTGTGTGTGTGTGCGCACTGTGCATATGCGTGTCTGTCTCAGTGTGGGCGAGTACGCGTGTGTGTGTGTGCATAGGCGTGTGCGTGTCTGTCTCAGTGTGGGCGAGTACGATTGAGTGTGTGTGTTTGTGTGTGTCTGTGTGTGTGGAGCTCAGCTACTAGTCAGGGGAATGCAGCCCCTGCGATATGGAACAGGAAGTGCGCAGCGCTGTACAGATACTTCATATTTGTATTTTTATGTTTGACTGGGCCTGTTGGATGATCGGGTCTTCCAATTTCAAAGTCAAAGTATTAATGCTTTACAAAGCCTATTTTCACAAATATTCAAAGCTGTTCTTGTTATATACTGTATGTGCATGTTTCAGTGAATAACTGGTTGAAAAATTTCCCATGAAAATCCCCATGTTTTAGTATCAAAAAAATGTTTTTTTTTTTAACGAACATTTCAGAGCATTTCAGATACGTATTTTGGCCTGGTTTGGTTGTAGGCAGTGATCCGGGGTGTCGAATCTGATCTGAAAAGGCCCAGTGTGGGAGCTAATTCGAGACTGAAGAACTTGATTTTTTGCATGTTAAGGATATGGCACTTAAGGACTGGACACACTGGGGTGTCTGCGCATCAGCATACAGGTTAGGCCCACATGACAGGCCCTGATCCTCAGTCTCAATTGTGCTGTTGACAGGAAAGTACCTGCAAGTGATGGTGAACCCCAGAAAAAACAGCTGGAACTGAGAGACGGAAATCACCTCATACAAGGCATGGTAAGAGCTCTTCCGCTGCCAGGGAGGAGGGTGGGGAGGAGGGGGGGAAGGGGGTTTTATTGGCAGGGCAGGACTAAGGAGCTGGTGTTGCAGAATTCTTCTTGCCTTCTGATGAAGAACGTATTAGGAGCTTGTTAGATTCATGCTCGTCGGGCAAGAAACGCTGCCCGTGTGATGCTTTACCGCGACCCCCCCCCCCCCCCCCCCGCCCCAGGGCCCGGCAGACGTATTAGATTGTAATCAGCCACCCCCCCGCCCCCCCCATCCTCCCCCGCAGTCGCTCAGCCAGCGCCGTTTTCCAAATGGCCCTGCTGCTCACAAAAAAAACAACAACAAAGTGGATCAAATCACCGCACGGCCGGAAACCTAATTAAACCTCTTCCTGACATTTAGCGTTGGCCGGCGAGTGTCTGCTGGGGAGGGGGGGGCGGGGGGGCTGAGCGCAGTAGTCTCAGGGGAGGGGCTGCGCCTCCTGATGGAGATGGAGCGGGCGGGGAGGGGCGGGTGTCCCCTGTCCACGCTGCTGACTGCCCGAGGGGTGCAGACGTCTGAGGTTTTTTTTGTTTTTGTGATCGGTTGGCAGCAGCTGGTTTCTCTGAAATAGCCACCCTGCCTTCCACCTCCTGCTGCTATGAAAACTCTTTTGGGTCTTTTTTTGAATGACCCCGATTGCTTGTATATTATCCAACGGTTAGAGGAGTCTAACGGATGTAGTCGTCCCCTCTCCCCCATTGAGTCAATGTCTTGAGTTCTGTTTCCTATGATGTCGGAAAGGCTCCAACATTCAGGCTTATGGAGTAGAGCCCTTTGTTTGTTGAAAGCCTGTGTTCTTTATAGATATACAGTATCCTTGAAGAAACTATCCTGGGTACAGATATGGAATGAGTTTACTGTGCAACGGGCCTTAAACTGTTCAGTCAAAGTACTTGGCTAAGTACATGCATCTCACTAAGCATTATTGTTTTAATGTGGTTTGTATTTATATCTACAATATAATGATCTAATGATCTATTGCAGAGAATACCAGTAAGGTCTGATTTGGACATCACGGATTCTCTTGGAAATAAAATGCTGCACTGGTTTATATAGATCTAATTTAAAATATTTTTCTTCATATTGTATTGCTGTGAGTATAGTGGGAGTGGGACAGTGGGATGCACTGTGAAAACACAGCCAAAGACTGCCTGCTGAAAAACTATAGAAAATTTCAGAAAAAAGTTAACCGAGTGCTCTTTACATATAATTACAAGCTCAGAAAGTTAAAAAGATGCAAGTTGAAAGCTGTAGGGAACCATAATATAGTAGGTTGTGGCAAGAGCAATATCCCACTCATTGTATATCTCCTATATTCCTGCTGTTCTTTATGCTCACTTGTGTTCTCCCATAGCCTACTGTGCTCCTGTAGCCTTAGTGCACCTTCACTTAAAGCATAAAATTTTGCTGTTTGTCTACACTTGTGCACCTGAGATGAGGCCCAAGGGCATTTCCTACCTCTTAGTTTTTTGCCGTGTGCATCGTACGGCGATGTTTGACCCCACTCCACCGCTCTGACCCATTGCAGGTGGACGCTGGCGCATCTGCGAGGATGAACTCACTGGTGACGCTCGGCATGGACCGGAACGGGCTGCTGCGGGACGGGCTGCGCGTCCACGGCGGTATGGTTTACCCCGGCATCCAGGCGCTGGCGGCCGACAAGGCCAGGGAGGGCGCCGCGGTGGCGCTGGGTTACGACCACATCCCCGACCTGCACTACAAGCACGACGTCTCCCTCGAGGGCAGGAAGCCCAGCAACGGCTACCTGGGGCTGTACAAGAGCCCCCCTCCGGGGCTGCCCAAGCCGCTGCTGGTGCCCGGAGGCGGGGGGGACTCCCTGGGGCTGGACCGGCGGGTGGGGCCCGCTGAGAAGCAGTCGGACCTGGGCCTGAACGGCGGCAGCGGATACCTACGTCTGCCGTGGGTGAGCCCTTACCCTGAGGCGGGGATGTACCCCTACCTGGACACCAAATACGCAGCCCTCAGCATGTACAAGGCCTCCTTCCTGTCCCAGCCCACCCCAGCTTACCTGCCCCAGCACCTGGCCTACCAGTCCCTGTGTGCCGGGGCAGGGGGGGCCAGCGCCGAGCGCCTCTTCTACCTGCCCCCCTACCCTCCCGCCCCCATCTCATCCCCGCTGGCACCCCCACTGAGGATCCCCACGGCGACGGTCGCCCCGGCTGCGCTGTCCCCGCTGGTGCACTGCCCGGAGAAGGGCATGCAGAGCCTGGGGCCCCGAATCCACCATGAGCACCCCGCCCAAGCGTCCGCCTTCGGACAGCAGCTGCATCACCAGACCCACGGCGAGCGCTCCCACTGCGAACGACTCCATGGAAATCGTTCCCACGGTGAGCGGCCCCACGGCGATCGTTCCCATGGTGAGCGGCCTCATGTCGATCGTTCCCACGGAGAGCGATCCCACGGCGAGCGACCCCATGGAGATCGTTCCCATGGCGATCGCTCCCAAGGCGAACGGCATCACAGCGATCGTTCCCAAAGTGAACGTCCCCATGGCGAGCGGCCCCATGGAGATCGTTCCCATGGCGAGCGGCCCCATGGAGATCGTTCCCATGGCGAGCGGCCCCATGGCGAGAGGTCCCATGGCGAGCGGCCCCATGGCGATCGCTCCCAAGGCGAGCGGTCCCATGGCGATCGTTCCCATAGCGAGCGGCCCCATGGTGAGCGGTCACACAGCAGCAGTAAGCCTGGACGCACCCCCAGCAGCAGTGGCAGCAGCGTCCCATCAGATTCCTCCCCTTCCCTCTTGATGCAATCCCCCCGCACCCCTGCCCGCCTGTCCCAGCCCACGACCTTGCCCCCCCCTCTTATCGACAGCACTTTGGACTTCCAGAAGCCCCTCCCCAGAGTTGTTCCCCCATCCTCGTCCTCCTCCTCCTCCCCAATGATGTCCCACGCTTTCTACATGAATACTGTGGTAGGTGTGGCCTCGGAACACAGCACACCCGCCCCAGCCCCGCCCCCAGCAATGGCAGCCAGCCACAAACCCAAGTCTAGGGAGGGAAGCTCAGAACGCAAAGGTAGTGGAAGTGGCGCTGACAGGAAGTCTAGTAAGTCTCCCTTAGAGAGATCGCAGACAGACAAGCCCCTGGATCTGTCTGCCAAACTTGGGGACTTTGGGGCACCTCCCAATGGTTTTCCCCAACAATTGGAGGCCATGGCTAAACTGCGTGGCCACTCCCCTACGGCCCGATATGGCCTGCCCCCCAGCAGAGAACTTCTGAAGGAAACGCTGTCCTCCTCCTCTAACTCCAACCAATCCCCTTTGACGGTTAGCACTTCATCCAAACCTCTGGACAGGCAGGATATCATCAGCACTTTGCACTCTACCTGGGTGGTGCCCAGCCCAGGCCCCACCCATAACCCAGCCCACAGTGTGGAGGCTAACCAGGCCCAAGGTCCCCCACCAACTGTCATCAAAAGTAGGAATCTGGAGCAAGTGACCCCCCAGCAACGCAGCTCATCCTGCCCCAGGATCGGGGAGCCTAACGGGGGCCCGTCCTCTGCTAATCCCCCACCTACCGGGGTCATAACCCCCACGGGACGCCCAGCCTCCGTGTCCCCTCTCCCCAACGTGAACAGCGAATGGCCTAAGCCTGGTTCCACCCTTCCCGAAAAGGCACCTACACCCAACCAACCCTCCTCAGGCAAGCCCCAGAAACCCAGCCAAAGACCTGAGGTCCAGGAGATTGCCTACAAGTCCCAGCATCCTTCTCACCTGGAGAACGGGCACAGCGCAGGCCACCTTTACCTACCCCAGAATGAAGCCTTCTTGCCCCCAACTTTAGCTTATGCCAACAGGTACCTGACCTATTCGGTTCCAGATGGCATGACCCTTCCTCACCTGCCCCTCCCTGCAAAGGGTCCAGTGTACCCCCACCCAGTCCTGCTGGGGAGCAGCAGTCTGTACCCTGCTCACTTGGCAGCCCCAAAACACGGTCTCCCTTATGGACTGCCCCCCGCCCACGGTGAATTCCTCACCTACCACGATTCGCAGAAGATGGTGCACCCGCTGATGTCTCCTCACCTCGCCCTTGACCCCAATACCGGCGAGCGGCCGGAGCGGAGGCCCAGGCCGCAGGACAAGGCGCGGCGTGGGGCGGAGCCGGCTGACACACCGCAAAAGGCAGAGAGGGCGGCGCCGAAGCCTCTGCCTCCAGGCCCCAAGCTGCAGGCCAAGCACCCGCCCCAGCCTCCGGTCGCCGGGAGAGACCGGGCCGCGGGCTGCATCGTGGAGCCGGCCCGGGAGGACACGGCCCACAGAGACGCCGACAGAGCTCGTCTCCTCAGCGGCAGAAGTGAGGTCAGCGAGGGGGCGGAGCTGGAGGAGCAGGGCGTCCCGTTGCCGGCCGCCGTAGCTCGGCAACCGCACGTCTCTCCTTCGAGGCCCGTCCCCCACTCCCCGGATCGCACGCCCCCCGACCAGACGTTGCGCTGCGCCCGCACCTCTGGCGACCGGAGTGGCGAGACGGAGGCTCATGGCACGCGGCGCTATTTGGAAGCTAGCATGGAGGGTGGCATAGCTGACCCGGAGTCCCAGGAGGAAGAGGACGACGAGGACGATGACTACGAAGGCAGCAATGGATCTTCCAGGACGTGGAAGTCGAGTCTTGCCAAGAGGATCGCCAACTCCTCTGGCTATGTGGGCGACCGCTTCAAGTACGTCACCACTGAGCTGTATGCCGATTCCAGCAAGCTGAGTCGCGAACAGCGCGCCCTGCAGGTGAGTGCTCAGAACTGCCCCTCGCCGTTTTTATTTTTGTTATTTGGATATGTGCTTAGGCGGGGGGGGGGGGGGGGCTCTTGTACTTCAACGATCCACACTGGATTTTCAGCCTTATGTTTATGTTTAAAAATTAAAGTCTGGGGAAACGCGCTCTCGTTATAAAAACGGCAATGATTCACAGGCAAACAACTGCACGCAACGCGGCTGAGAAAGCTCTGTTCAGATCCTCTGCAGAGACCGCTGTATACCTTCAGCCGTTTCTTCCAAAAACAAAGGAAAAAATGAAAACGGTTGCTCTGACTACGCAGAGCCGGGGGAGGGAGGGGGGTTTCAGTCACGCTCTTCCCTCGGCAGCCCCCCTCCCCCCAGCCTCCCCTCCCCCCGCGGCTTCCAGCTGCGTGGCTGTTTAGCGAAGCGGCGCTGTGGTTCGGGGGAGGGTGGGGGGGGGGGGTTAGGGTTAACACAACGTGAGGCCCCGTGCCTGCATTGCTCAGCCGAGCGGAAGCTCTGGCGCTGAGCGTGTCGCTGGCGGCCCTGCAGGGAAGGCTCTGCTGGAGGCAGCTGTTAACCTGCAGGTGAGCCCGCGGAGGGGAGGAAAAGGGGGGAGGGGAGGGGAGGGGGGAATGCCACTCTCTCCCCTCTCCGTCCACCGCCCTCAAGGACACTACTCCCCGAAGCTAAACGCAGAGCTTATCGCCAGCTCTCGGCCCGTAGCCCCCAGCCCCCTCCGTCCAGTCCCACAACTCCCCTGAGCGTGTACTCCCTGCTGCACTCTACTCTGGCCCTCCCCTCTCTCACCCAGCGCCCCCTGTTTGAAATTACAGCCCCCCCCACCCCCACCGCACTAAAACATTCATGATACACACTGACCCCGACCAGAATAATGCGCCCCCTGTTCAGCCACCCCGCCCCTGCTTCTGTCATTTCTGAAAGTGTCCCTGTATCCGTCTGTGCACCTGAAAACCGGTAAAATGGCTCCGACGCAGTTCCCATCAGACTGCATAGTTTTTGTTTTGGCAGTTGCTACTTCTGTCTGCCTTCAGGGAGGAGGTGGGCGATCAGGCGGTGCTCCCCGCCCCTTATCTGTCTGACTGGTCTGAGCACATGGAAGGGGACAATGCATGCATTTTTTAAAATGAATTTTTGTGTTCATTGTTACGCTCTGAAGAACCTGCACATAGAAAGAATTTAAGTTGCATTTCTGGATTTTTGAAATATCTGCGAGCCGCAAATGCCAGCCCACAACAATGTTTGCTTGGCATCCCTCCACTGAATAACAGTTATCCTTGGGGATTCAGGGGTTGGACAAAATAATGGCACACGAAAAAAGGCTTTAACTTTTAATTAGCTAAATAACAAATACAAGGGCTGCTACACAGATGAGTCAAATTGGCAGCTTAGCAGCTATGTGTGTATGTGTCAGGTATAGAATACCTGTGGAAATCAACTCTTTGATTTGTGAGTTTCCATGAGACAACTAGCAGAGATACGAAGAGGCCGAATAGTCAGGCCCCGAACTGCACGTGCATCGGTCAAAATGACTTAACGTGTTAAGGTGGACTGTGTTGAGAGCAATGACAACATGCCAAACAGGGACAAACTGTATCCATAAAGAGGAACGGTGGTCGCGTCCCAAAGCTGGCCAACAGAGACAGATGGACACTTGACAGGATCGCCGCTTGACACCCTGAAACCACGACCCCTAAAAATGACCACAGAATGTAATCCGCACCTCTGTGACCCAGTCTCAACATGTATGTTGTGAGCTTCACAAAGCTGGTGTTTATGACAGGCCGCCAGTCAGAAAGCGTTTGTATTCAGTTCAAGGCTTATGTATAAAGACACAGCCTTGTGTAGAGAGCATAAAACCTGGAACCCTGAGCAATGGAACGTATCTGGAATATATGGAAAGTAATATGGTCTGGCGAGCCGTCTTTTACTTTTTTTTTTACCATCTGGGTGGGTTTACATTTGGCAAAAGCCAAAGGAGCCTTCAACCCAAGATGTCTTTTGCCAGCTGTTAAAAATGGCGGTGGGCCTGTGATAGTGAGAGCAGCCGTGTCATGGGAGTCATTGGGTCCGACGATCGCTCTGCACGGTCCTATAATGGGACAGCCATTTTACAGGACCAGGTGTGCCCTATGGTGCACACACTGTTCCCCAACGAAGTCCCCATATTCCAAAATGATAACTCTCCCATGCACACAAATTCCAGAGAGGTTTCGTGAGCACCTGGATGAAGCCGAACTCCTCCCATGGCCTCACAATCACCAGATCTGTGCATTGTTGAAACTTTATGGGACATTTTGGAGCGTGTGAAGATTCCCACCTCCTGTATCCCTCACAGAACTGGAGGCTTTTTGAAAAACAGTCCAGTATCCCACTGCACACAGTTCAGAACTTGCATGACAGGATTCCAGGAAAGACTGAAGTTTTCCAGGCAAAGGATAGCCCTACTCCATATTAGCGTATTGATATTCATATATTATTAGGTGTCCGCATTATTTTGTCCAACCCCTGTGTGTGTGTATGCTTTTTTTTACCATGAGGCACTGGTCAAAAACTGAACTAAACATGTGTGGCAGTCTAATACAACAGTACGTTTTTCAAATACTACAGTCCAGAAATGAGCTTGGTTGTTTTTTTTTTTACAGTATGTTGTGGCTAAATTATTTTTTATTTACATATTTTCTGTGACACATTGTGTTTTAATAGGGCTTCTATTGTATGTTGAAATGTTAAAGATGTGTGTCATATGGTTGAAATGATTGAAGATATATTGAGCACCCATTTCAATTACTTAGATGGAAGGCTTAACACAAGAGGACAGTATTAGTCAACCTGCCCCTAACCGTGAGGTCAGTTCTTTACATTTCTTATTACCAAATTGAATTTAGGAAGGGAAGGGGAACAGTGAATTCATTGATTTTTATTTGATTATTATGATTTGCTTTTAGTTAGTCAGGCTTTCTTTTTAGTCAGACCTGTTTGTGTAAGAGGCCAGCCGTGGCTGTAGAAATGTTTCTATTGCCGGACTAACTGCCAGACCCCAGGAAGAACCTAGCCACTGTCTCACTGTTTATTTCTTCCTTTGCATTTATTATGTGTGTGCCTGTGTTGTGTTGTCTTTATGCACACGTGAGTGTGTGTCTGTTGCCAGCGTGTGTGTGTGTGTGTGTGTGTGTGTGTTTGTCTGTTGCCAGCGTGTGTGTGTGTGTTTGTCTGTCGCCGGCGTGCGTGTGTGCCTGTCTGTTGCCAGCACGTGTGTGCCTGATGCCAGTGTGTGTATGTGTGTGTGTTTGTGCATGCATCTGTTTCTTTTCACTAAAAACAGTTGCAGTACAATAAGGCAAGGCTCAGTGCAAACAGGAAAGGAGGAGAACAGACACTCTGTGGCCCCTCAGGGCAACGCTGTTGAGGTTCATGGCCGTTTTTCTGCGTGTGTGTGTGTGTGTGTGTGTGTGTGTGCGCGTAGCGGGCCATGCTGCGCTTCTCCGAGCTGGAGCTGAAGGAGAGAGAGGGCGGCGCCGTGGCGGACGGCCAGCAGCCCATGGAGGCCGAGTGGGAGGGCTGCCCGCACATCGCCAGGCTGCGAGGCGTTGCCCTCGACGACGAGGCCGAGAGGGACGGTGAGCACGCTCCCCCAAAAATACCCTGCGCATTCCTGAAAAGTGTTCAGCCTGCGTTTCACAACAGCGGCCCGTTCACACGTGTAATGGGCCACTGTTTGGGAGAAGTTAGGTCGTTTTTCTGAACAAGAAGTGCAACCGACACGGTAGATATGTGGCAGTTCTAACCTGTAAAGCACACATTGAAACGCATGGCGCTGGTGTTAAAATGTATTTATTTTTCTCACCTATTTCATTTGTAATTCATTCATTATGGAGAGGGATGGTGAGATTATACACACACACACACACACACTCACAGACACACACACTCACACATAGACTCACTCACAGACACACACACTCACACATAGACTCACTCACAGACACACACACTCACACATAGACTCACTCACAGACACACACACTCACACATAGACTCACTCACAGACACACACACAGACAACACACAGACACACGCGCGCACACACACACACAGACACACACACACACTCACAGCGACCACACCACACACCACAGACACACACACACACACACACACCACACACACACTAAACACACACACACCACACACACACACACTCACACAACACAACACACGCAACACAACACAACACCGACACAACACACACACGACACACACACAACACAGCAGCACAGTACACACAGCAACACACCCACACAACACGCACAACACACATCACAACACACACAGACACACACTATCACAACACACACACACACACACTCACAGCACACACACACACACACCACACACACCACAGCACACACACACACATACACAACACACTCACACGCACACACACACACACTCACAGACACACACACACACACACACACACACAGACACACACACACACACACACACACACACACACACACACAGACACACACACACACACACACACACACACAGACACACACACACACACACACCACACACACACACACGCACACACAGCGCTGCGGCAGGCAGGCCTCACACCCGCGGCACCTCAACCAGCGGATGCAGGGCGGTAACAGCAGTTTCCGCTCGCGCTTCCTTTGAAAAGAAAGTGATTTTTTTCCCCTCCTCTTCTCCCCTCCTCCGTTTTAACCGTAATGGCAGGCTTCATTCAGAGAGCAGTTTGCATATCTGAGCGGAGCGCTAGCCGAGGGGGGAGGGGCCGCAGCCTCCCGCTCTCTCTCCCCGTGGAGCGTTCGCCGGGGGGGGCGGGGGGGGGGATTGGGGGGGGAGGGGCTGCAGCCTCTCTCCCCGCGGAGCGCTTGGCGGGGCCGTGGGCCCCGAGCCGCAGCGGAGCGGGAGACGTGTGCTGAATCAGCGTGACGGACGGGGGGGAGCGAGGGGG